>NW_028283783.1:217500-238906 GCF_059441095.1 Idiotropiscis lumnitzeri
TTTATCTAATTTATATATTGTCTGTATTATTGTTGTATTGCACTGGAGAGGGGAGCCCTCTAATCTCGTTGCACACTTGAGTACAATGACAATAAAGGGATTTCTATTTCTATTCTATTCTTTTTTTAACTTTTCTCGAGGGCCATGGCGAGCCATTTCAAAAAAGCTGCACAACTAACGTATAAAATATTGATAAATTTGCTCTGCCTGATGTGTGTGTAAAGTTTCACGAGTTGTCGTTCATATTTAGAACCTCATAATCAGCGTTGTTTTATTGCCGAACAGTGCAATGCCACTCCCACAACTTTTCACGAAAAAGGATGAATTTCGTATTGTGACATCCTCATGGCCGAAACAGTCATCCGAGCATATATGAGGGCGACCTTGTTGAGTTGCACGGAGAAAAACATCCAAGAAAATAACTTGTATTAGCTTTTACCAGTTGGTGGCGCTACTACTACGATGAAAAATAAGTTGGTAGATGTCTTCAGGGCTGAAGTATCCTCAAATGTGTACAACTTCGAGAAGATAGGATCATCTGAGTCATGTTGCCGGAGCTTTTGTTGCCACAAAGTACAATCGGACTTTTCAGCACCGTAATAGCCACGCCTTTTGCCAAAACGTCACAAAATTCGGCAGAGAGTAAGATCATTGTCTTGAGTCTTTTCTGACTAATTTTCAGTCGGATTCGTCAAAAGGGCACCATGCAGTACGTGAAAATTAAAATAAAAACACATTTTTGATTCCACTTGGCGGCGCTGTGTGTATAACAAAATAATAACATTAAGATGTCTTCAGGTCGGGACGTTTTATTTACAGGTGAAGGTTTGGATTTTTAGGAGCATGTGCAGGGGCGTTATTAAGCATTCATTTATTTGTATTAGGTTCATTTTGTCTTCTTATTATTGATATTTGACTGATTCATTAAAAGCAGACAATTATGTTTTAGGTTAATTTTTTACCTGACATGTTTCGGCGAGTCTTTCGCCTTCTTCAGAGTGTCGCATGATGGTGTCTTGAGACCCGTCTTTATCAGCTGATGTTCCATGTGGGTGTGACTTACCTGTCAAAAAAATGAAAAATCAGAGCAGTAAAAGAACAAGCACTGTCAGGACTCGCCGGTCGGCGAGGAGGAGGTGGACCCAAAAGGCGAGGAGGCAGAGAGGTCAGTAACGTGAAGGGAATTTATTAACTGAAACAACCAGGGCAAACAATGTGGCAGGGTGAAAAATAACAAAAGACAAACTTAACGTGACCAGACTGGGAGGCAGGGCGAGGAACAACACTGAAAGACGGGAACGAAGAGGGGAACCAGAGCATGAACATGAACAAGGAGCAGAACGTGAACAAAGGTGGTCGTGGCTGTCCGTGATTTTCGGCAATGACCCGACACTGGGTTGAGAGCATGGAAGGCTTAAGTAGTCCGGTAATCAGGGGAGCAGATGGGGAGCAGGTGTGTGATCGTTGATGAGGAGCAGGTGCGTGGCTGGTGAGGGCGAGGTGCTGAGGGGAAACGCCCCTGCTCAGCTGATCAAAACAGACAGGAAAAGGCACATGGCAGGAAGGAGGGGAGAAAATAACAACAAAAACAATAACAAAAACCGCATGCATATGAAAACAATAACAAAAGGCTGTCATGCCCGACGCGGATCATGACAGTACCCCCCCCTCAAGGGACGGATTCCAGACGTCCCAAAAAAAAGGAAAAGAAAAGAAAAGGAAAACCATGTCTAAGAACGAGGGTGGGCGGAAGGGGTCGGGAGGTGGGTCAACGACCCGTGATCGAGACCGGTCTGGCGGATTCCCGGGAGGCCAGACCAGCGAGTCTTTTCGTGACCCTTCAGGGGGCCGTGAGGGTGGCCAGGCCAGTGCGTCCCATTGGGGCCATTCAGGCGGACGTCCGGAACGACCCGAACGCCACATGAAGTCCGCTGATGGAGCTGGGGCGAGGAGCGGCGGCAGGCCATGGAACGTCGCCGAGTCAGGAACGTGGCGCGGCGGCTGGTCGTTGAACCCTGCCGAGACAGGAACGTGGAGCGGCGGCAGATTGTCGAGCCCCGCCGAGACAGGAACGTGGAGCGGCGGCTGGTCGTCGAGCCCCGCCGAGACAGGAACGTGGAGCGGCGGCTGGTCGTCGAGCCCCGCCGAGACAGGAACGCGGAGCGGCGGCTGGTCGTCGAGCCCCGCCGAGACAGGAACGTGGAGCGGCGGCTGGTCGTCGAGCCCCGCCGAGACAGGAACGCGGAGCGGCGGCTGGTCGTCGAGCCCCGCCGAGTCAGGAACGCGGAGCGGCGGCTGGTCGTCGAGCCCCGCCGAGTCAGGAACGTGGAGCGGCGGCTGGTCGTCGAACCCCGCCGAGTCAGGAACGCGGAGCGGCGGCTGGTCGTCGAGCGTCGCCGAGACAGGAACGTGGAGCGGCGGCTGGTCGTCGAGCCCCGCCGAGGCGGGAGCGTGGAGCGGCGGCTGGTCGTCGAGCGTCGCCGAGACCAGAACGTGGAGCGGCGGCTGGTCGTCGAGCCCCGCCGAGGCGGGAGCGTGGAGCGGCGGCTGGTCGTCGAGCCCCGCCGAGGCGGGAGCGTGGAGCGGCGGCTGGTCGTCGAGCGTCGCCGAGACCGGAACGTGGAGCGACGGCTGGTCGTCGAACCCCGCCGCGTCAGGAACGTGGAGCGGCGGCTGGTCGTCGAACACCGCCGAGACCGGAACGTGGGGCGGCGGCCCATCGTTGAACCCCGCCGACACAGGAACGCGGAGCGACGGCTGGTCGTCGATCCCTGCCGAGACAAGAACATGGAGCGGCGGTGGGTCGTCGTCCACCGCCGAGGCAGGAACCAAGAGCGGCCGCGGGCCGTCGAGCGCCGCCGGGGCCAAGGCGAGCAGTGGCGACGGGTCGTCGGATGCTGCCGCGGCCAGAGCGGGGCGCGGTGGTGGGTCCTCGTGCGTCGCCGAGACTGAGGCGTGACGCGGCGGCGGACCGTCGTCCATCGCGGGCACCGGAACCGGGAGCGGCGGCTGGTCGTCGACCCCTGCCGAGACAAGAATGTGGAGCGGCGGTGGGTCGCCGTCCACCGCCGAGGCAGAAACCAGGAGCGGCCGTGGGTCGTCGAGCGTTGTGCCGGAGCCAAGGCGAGCAGTGGCGACGGGTCGTCGGATGCTGCCGAGGCCAGAGCGGGGTGCGATGGTGGGTCGTCGTGCGTCGCCGAGGCTGAGGCGTGACTCGGCGGCGGACCGTCGTCCATCGCAGGCACCGGGACCGGGAGCGGCGGCGCTTCATCAGGCGCCGCTGGGACCGATACGGCAGGCGACTGCTCGTCGTCCACCACGGGTGCAGGGACCGGGAGTGACGGCTGCGGGCCGTGTTCTGCCAAAACGTGAGCTTGGAGCGGAGGCAAGGCGTGCCCCACCGGAACATGGGCTTGGGACGGACGCACAACGTGCTCCGCCGGAACGTGAGCTTGGGACGGACGCGCAGCGTGCTCCTCCTGAACGTGAACCTGGGTCGGAAGCAGGGTGTGCTTCCCCTGAACGTGGACTTGGGACGGACGCACAACGTGCTCCGCCTGAACGTGAGCTTGGGACGGACGCACAGCGTGCTCCGCCTGAACGTGAGCTTGGGACGGACGCACAGCGTGCTCCGCCTGAACGTGAACTAGGGACGGACGCCGGACGGGCTCCGCGTGAACGTGAACTTGGGTCGGGGGCAGGATGTGCTCCGCCTGAACGTGAACTTGGTTCGGGCGCACAGCGTGCTCCGCTGGATCGGGAGCTGGGATCGCCATTGGGGCCCCGGGACGGGGCTCGGCCGCTGACGGGGAGCCGGGACACGGCTCAGCAGCTGGCGGGGAGCCGGGACTGGGCTCAGCAGCTGGCGGGGAGCCGGGACTGGGCTCAGCAGCTGGCGGGGAGCCGGGACTGGGCTCAGCAGCTGGCGGGGAGCCGGGACTGGGCTCAGCAGCTGGCGGGGAGCCGGGACTGGGCTCAGCAGCTGGCGGGGAGCCGGGACAGGGCTCAGCAGCTGGCGGGGAGCCGGGACAGGGCTCAGCAGCTGGCGGGGAGCCGGGACAGGGCTCAGCAGCTGGCGGGGAGCCGGGACTGGGCTCAGCAGCTGGCGGGGAGCCGGGACAGGGCTCAGCAGCTGGCGGGGAGCCGGAACGGGGCTCGGCCGCCTTCGAGGAGTCGGCACGGGACTCTGGAGGCTGCGGCTCGCATGGAGGCGGCGGGGTCCGTGCAGCGGGAGCTGCATTGGTCACTGCTGCAGGCGTGGAGGCGACAGCGGGCCGGGCGCAGCAGTCGATCCGGGCACAGCCGAACCGGGGGCCCTGATCCCTGTCAGCCTGCCGCCATAGGGAATCAGGAAAACGGGAGACCTGAGGGACCGTGACTGCGGGGGCTGGTGAACGCGAGCTAGGAGACGCCAGGGGAGCGTGATCCGGTGCTGAAACTGATGGTGAACGATGTGCGCGACGTGACCGTGACTTCCGGGATTTGGGACGTGAAGCGCGCGAGGGGGAGTGGGAGGTGGTCGCGAAAAACTCAAATGGCTCGGGGGGAGGAAGGTGACGGCTCAAAAATAACTCCGCGTTGCGCTGAGCGACTAAGAGAGTGGCAATATATTCAAAATCATAGTCGTGATCTGGATCGGAAAAAATGTGAGGGGCAAGGTGCTCAAAATCAAACTCGTGACCGGACTTACTCGAACCGTGAGGGGGTGAAAGGGCTTGGTGCTCAAAATCGTCCTCGTAATCCGAATCTATGATCAGGTGAGGGGGTATGACAGGCTGGTAATCGGTGCTGTAATCGGGGGGCAAAAGGGGAGAAACAGACGTCGAGCGGAAAATGGAACCTACTTGAAGGACACGGGGTTGGTCGGCAGGCTGAGGGGGGTTGTCCGTCCGGCGGCGTCATGGACAACAACATGAACATTACAAATCAGCAATCACTGACCACTGCAAAAGGGAAAACCACATCATGGACCGGGAGAAGGGCAGGGTCATCCGCACCGAAGAGAACAAACAACAGCGCTGGATCAGAGAGGCCATTGAGATCTGCAAGCGAGGCATAAAAACCATGAACAGAGACAAGGGAGCCTTCATCCTCTCTACCACCTAGAGCAGCATCTTGGCGGAGTGAACGGACAGCGGGGGGCGTGACTTGCCTTCATTCTTGTGACAGGTAAGTCACGCCCTCATGGAACATCAGCTGATAAAGACGGGTCACAAGACACCATCATGTGACACTCTGAAGAAGGCGAAAGACTTTCGTATTGTGACATCCTCAAGGCCTAAACACTCATCCGAGCAAATATAAGGTAGATTTTGTGAACCTGCCCGGAGAAAAACATCAACGAAAATAATTTGTATTTGTTTTAACCAGTTGGTGGCGCTACCACTGCGATCAAAAATAAGTTGGCAGCCGTCTTCAGGGCCTGAATATCCATGACGCCGCCGTGAGCCTCTCGCTGGGTCCTTCTTTGGTCGGGTCATTCTGTCAGGACTCGCCGGTCGGCGAGGAGGAGGTGGACCCAAAAGGCGAGGAGGCAGAGAGGTCAGTAACGTGAAGGGAATTTATTAACTGAAACAACCAGGGCAAACAATGTGGCAGCCGTCGCAGCTCGGGCCCTAATAACAATTTCTAGAAAAACAATAGGGACCTCGCAGCGGTCACTGCTCGGGCCCGAATAATAATAATAATAATAATTTCCACAAAAACAATGGGGACCTCGTAGCGGGCGCTGCTCGGGCCCTAATAATAATTTCTACATAAACAATAGGGACCTCGCCGCGGTCGCTGCTCGGGCCCCAATAATAATTTCTACACAAAGTCCATTGTGGTGACCCGCCCCCTTTTAATAAATTCAAAATGGCCGACTTCCTGTAAAACCTAGCTCATTGCTCCAAGAGACTTTTTTGTAGGTCTTGGTCTTATACATACAGTGAGCCCTCGCTACTTCGCGGTTCACCTTTCGCGGGTTCAGTGCTTCGCGGGTATAAAAAATATTCGGGGGCATTGTAGTTTCGCCGAGCGGCACGACGGGGCGCTGGAGCGGTTAGACGGCCGGCATGCGCCGAAGAAGAGCGTGGGCGAAGAGAAGAGTGGACGAAGAAGAGCACGTTCCCCCGGACACGATCGGTGGCGACGTTTCGCGCGGTTCGGACCGTACCAGAGCTCCGGCCGGCGTGCGTGGCAGTTAAGCCGTAGAGGAGCACCTTCCCCGGGCACGGGCGGTGCCAAGCGGCCCCTAAGTTTAACCGAATGGAAGCTCCGGAGGAGGAGGGCATGCTCGCGTCACAGTAAGCCGAAGAGGAGCACCTTCCCCTGGCACGGGCGGTTCCAAGCGGCCCCTAAGTTTAACCGAATGGAAGCTCCGGAGGAGGAGGGCATGCTCGCGACACAGTAAGCCGAAGAGGAGCACCTTCCCCGGGCACGGGCGGTGCCAAGCGGCCCCTAAGTTTAACCGAATGGAAGCTCCGGGGGAGGAGGGTGGGCGTGTGTCACAGTTAAGCCGAATTGGAGCACCTCTTCCGCCCGGGCACGAGCGGAGCGCGAAGCTGTCAGTTATGAATGAATAAATGAATAAATAAATAAATAAATAAAGAATGGCACCTTTCATTTCACAGGGCACACCAGACGGCGTACCAGCAGGTAAAAGTCTGAGTAATTAAATCAATACAAAAAGAATGGCTGGGGAATAAAAAAATAATACGTTTTAATAATAATTTGTTTTTTTTGTTATAACATGAATTTCACTCTCTCTCTCCCCGTATATATATATATATATATATATATATATATATATTTATATATTATATTTATATATATATATATTTATATATTTATAAATATATATTATATATATTGTATTTTTTTTTTAAGCATTTTTGAAGGTGCGCCGCTACTTCGCGGATTTTCAGTTTTCGCGGGTGGTCTCGGTCCCCATTAACCGCGATAACCGAGGGTTCACTGTACTCCATAAAATTTACAAAAAGCGAGGTGAAACACTCAACCAGGGCTGCTCTGCATGTTGTGCTGGGCCACCTGGAACAACAGCGGAGCTATGCAAGGATGCTCTTTGTGGACTACAGCTCGGCATTCAACACGATCATCCCAGACATCCTCGTCGCCAAACTGGACACTCTCGGCCTCCCTGCCCTCACACGCATCTGGATTAAGGACTTTCTGACCAACAGACCCCAGACTGTGTTGCTCGGCCCCTACACGTCCTCCACCCTCATGCTGAGCACCGGTTCCCCCCAAGGATGCGTGCTGAGCCCTCTCCTGTACGCCCTCTACACCTACGACTGCAGCCCGGCCCACGGCAACAACACCATCGTCAAGTTTGCTGACGACACGACAGTGGTCGGTCTGATCTCGGAAGGTGACGAGACAGCCTACAGAGAGGAGGTAGGGAGACTGACAACTTGGTGCAAGGACAACAGACTGCACCTTAACTCTGCTAAAACAAAGGAGATTGTCGTCGACTTCAGGAGGAACAAGACGCTGCCGCCCCCCCTCTGCATCGAAGGCGTGTGTGTGGAGAGGGTCCACACGTTCAAGTTCCTGGGAGTACAGATCTCCGATGACCTTTCTTGGAGTCACAACACCACAGCAGTGGTAAAGAAGGTCCGCCAACGTCTGCACTTCCTGAGAGTCCTCAGGAAATTCAACCTGGACAGGAAGCTGCTGCTGGCCTTCTACCACTCGTCCATCGAGAGCCTGCTGACGTACTGTGTCTCCACCTGGTACAGCGGCTGCACTGAGGCGGACAGAGTGAGGCTCCAGAGGACAGTCAAAACAGCGCAAAGGATTATTGGCTGCCCTCTCCCCTCGCTGTCGGACATCTACACCGCCCGGTGCCTCAGAAGGGCTCTCAACATCGTCAAAGACAATACCCACCCAAACTCACACCTGTTCGACCTGTTGCCCTCTGGCAGGCGCTACAGATGCATCAAATCAAGGACCAATAGACTGAGAAACAGTTTCTTTCCGAGAGCCATCTCCATACTGAACTCTCACACACACACGAGACCACCCTAACCTTGCAAAACAGCATTGTGATGTGTTTCTATATGCCCTATTCAGTACTGAATTCCATTGCACTGTCTTATTTATTTATCTAATTTATATATTGTCTGTATTATTGTTGTATTGCACTGGAGAGGGGAGCCCTCTAATCTCGTTGCACACTTGAGTACAATGACAATAAAGGGATTTCTATTTCTATTCTATTCTTTTTTTAACTTTTCTCGAGGGCCATGGCGAGCCATTTCAAAAAAGCTGCACAACTAACGTATAAAATATTGATAAATTTGCTCTGCCTGATGTGTGTGTAAAGTTTCACGAGTTGTCGTTCATATTTAGAACCTCATAATCAGCGTTGTTTTATTGCCGAACAGTGCAATGCCACTCCCACAACTTTTCACGAAAAAGGATGAATTTCGTATTGTGACATCCTCATGGCCGAAACAGTCATCCGAGCATATATGAGGGCGACCTTGTTGAGTTGCACGGAGAAAAACATCCAAGAAAATAACTTGTATTAGCTTTTACCAGTTGGTGGCGCTACTACTACGATGAAAAATAAGTTGGTAGATGTCTTCAGGGCTGAAGTATCCTCAAATGTGTACAACTTCGAGAAGATAGGATCATCTGAGTCATGTTGCCAGAGCTTTTGTTGCCACAAAGTACAATCGGATTTTTCAGCACCGTAATAGCCACGCCTTTTGCCAAAACGTCACAAAATTCGGCACAGAGTAAGATCATTGTCTTGAGTCTTTTCTGACTAATTTTCAGTCGGATTCGTCAAAAGGGCACCGTGCAGTACGTGAAAATTAAAATAAAAACAAATTTTTGATTCCACTTGGCGGCGCTGTGTGTATAACAAAATAATAACATTAAGATGTCTTCAGGTCGGGACGTTTTATTTACAGGTGAAGGTTTGGATTTTTAGGAGCATGTGCAGGGGCGTTATTAAGCATTCATTTATTTGTATTAGGTTCATTTTGTCTTATTATTGATATTTGACTGATTCATTAAAAGCAGACAATTATGTTTTAGGTTAATTTTTTACCTGACATGTTTCGGCGAGTCTTTCGCCTTCTTCAGAGTGTCGCATGATGGTGTCTTGAGACCCGTCTTTATCAGCTGATGTTCCATGAGGGTGTGACTTACCTGTCAAAAAAATGAAAAATCAGAGCAGTAAAAGAACAACCACAACATGAACATTACAAATCAGCAATCACTGACCACTGCAAAAGGGAAAACCACATCATGGACCGGGAGAAGGGCAGGGTCATCCGCACCGAAGAGAACAAACAACAGCGCTGGATCAGAGAGGCCATTGAGATCTGCAAGCGAGGCATAAAAACCATGAACAGAGACAAGGGAGCCTTCATCCTCTCTACCACCTGGAGCAGCATCTTGGCGGAGTGAACGGACAGCGGGGGGCGTGACTTGCCTTCATTCTTGTGACAGGTAAGTCACGCCCTCATGGAACATCAGCTGATAAAGACGGGCCACAAGACACCATCATGTGACACTCTGAAGAAGGCGAAAGACTTTCGTATTGTGACATCCTCAAGGCCTAAACACTCATCCGATCAAAAATAAGTTGGCAGCCGTCTTCAGGGCCTGAATATCCTCAAATGTGAAAAATTTCGAGAAGATGGATCATCTGAATCATTTTGCAGGAACTTTTGTTGCCACGGAGAATAATCAGACTCTGCAGCACCGTAATAGCCACGCCCTTCGAAGGAAAGTCACAAAAATAGGGATAGAGTAAGATCAATGTCTTGAGTCTTTTCGAGCCAATTTTCAATCGGATTCGTTAAAAGGGCACCGTGCAGGACGTCAAAATGTAAAAAATGATATTGATTGGCGCAAGGTGTATAACAGAATATAAACATATAGATGTCTTCAGGTACCGACTCTTGATGTACATGTGAAGTTTTGGATTTTTAACAGCATGTGCAAGAGAGTTATTAAGCATTTTGTCCATTGCGGCGAAGGAAATCTTAAGTGAAAACTTCGAAGCCCCGCCCCCGTCATATAGTATTTCGGAAACAAAAAATTTTAGCCCCAGTGTTTGTCCCAGGTCTTAAGATGCTACAGACAGAATTTTAAGGCAATCAGATGAAGCCTTTAGGATCAGGGTGCAAAAGAATGACCCCTGTAAACATGCAAAAAAGGGCAAAAGTCGGACTTTCAAAAATTCATAACTCACTTCCTGTTCATATTAGACGTTAAAATATCAAATTTTTCGCCATGCCCGATGAGACTGCCAAGTTTGGTGAATTTTTGTGCATGTTTCGGGGGTCAAAAATGCAATCGAACAATCGGAAAAATAATAATAATAATAATTTCTACAAAAACAACAGGGACTTCGCAGCGGTCGCTGCTCAGGCCCTAATAATAATAATAATAATAAAAGTATTAATATTTTCTACAAAAACAATAGGGACCTCGCAGCCGTCGCAGCTCGGGCCCTAATAACAATTTCTAGAAAAACAATAGGGACCTCGCAGCGGTCACTGCTCGGGCCCTAATAATAATAATAATAATAATTTCCACAAAAACAATGGGGACCTCGTAGCGGTCGCTGCTCGGGCCCTAATAATAATAATTTCTACATAAACAATAGGGACCTCGCCGCGGTCGCTGCTCGGGCCCCAATAATAATTTCTACACAAAGTCCATTGTGGTGACCCGCCCCTTTTAAGTAAATTCAAAATGGCCGACTTCCTGTAAAACCTAGCTCATTGCTCCAAGAGACTTTTTTGTAGGTCTTGGTCTTATACATACAGTGAACCCTCGCTACTTCGCGGTTCACCTTTCGCGGGTTCAGTGCTTCGCGGGTATAAAAAATATTCGGGGGCATTGTAGTTTCGCCGAGCGCTGGAGCGGTTAGACGGCCGGCGTGCGCCGAAGAAGAGCGTGGGCGAAGAGGAGAGTGGACGAAGAAGAGCACGTTCCCCCGGACACGATCGGTGGCGACGTTTCGCGCGGTTCGGACCGTACCAGAGCTCCGGCCGGCGTGCGTGGCAGTTAAGCCGTAGAGGAGCACCTTCCCCGGGCACGGGCGGTGCCAAGCGGCCCCTAAGTTTAACCGAATGGAAGCTCCGGAGGAGGAGGGCATGCTCGCGTCACAGTAAGCCGAAGAGGAGCACCTTCCCCGGGCACGGGCGGTTCCAAGCGGCCCCTAAGTTTAACCAAATGGAAGCTCCGGAGGAGGAGGGCATGCTCGCGTTACAGTAAGCCGAAGAGGAGCACCTTCGCCGGGCACGGGCGGTTCCAAGCGGCCCCTAAGTTTAACCGAATGGAAGCTCCGGAGGAGGCGGGCATGCTCGCGTCACAGTAAGCCGAAGAGGAGCACCTTCCCCGGGCACGGGCGGTGCCAAGCGGCCCCTAAGTTTAACCGAATGGAAGCTCCGGGGGAGGAGGGTGGGCGTGTGTCACAGTTAAGCCGAATTGGAGCACCTCTTCCGCCCGGGCACGAGCGGAGCGCGAAGCTGTCAGTTATGAATGAATAAATGAATAAATAAATAAATAAATAAAGAATGGCACATTTCATTTCACAGGGCACACCAGACGGCGTACCAGCAGGTAAAAGTCTGAGTAATTAAATAAATACAAAAAGAATGGCTGGGGAATAAAAAAATAATACGTTTTAATAATAATTTGTTTTTTTTGTTATAACATGAATTTCACTCTCTCTCTCCCCGTATATATATATATATATATATATATATATATATATATATATATTTATATATTTATTATATATATTGTATTTTTTTTTTAAGCATTTTTGAAGGTGCGCCGCTACTTCGCGGATTTTCAGTTTTCGCGGGTGGTCTCGGTCCCCATTAACCGCGATAACCGAGGGTTCACTGTACTCCATAAAATTTACAAAAAGCGAGGTGAAACACTCAACCAGGGCTGCTCTGCATGTTGTGCTGGGCCACCTGGAACAACAGCGGAGCTATGCAAGGATGCTCTTTGTGGACTACAGCTCGGCATTCAACACGATCATCCCAGACATCCTCGTCGCCAAACTGGACACTCTCGGCCTCCCTGCCCTCACACGCATCTGGATTAAGGACTTTCTGACCAACAGACCCCAGACTGTGTTGCTCGGCCCCTACACGTCCTCCACCCTCATGCTGAGCACCGGTTCCCCCCAAGGATGCGTGCTGAGCCCTCTCCTGTACGCCCTCTACACCTACGACTGCAGCCCGGCCCACGGCAACAACACCATCGTCAAGTTTGCTGACGACACGACAGTGGTCGGTCTGATCTCGGAAGGTGACGAGACAGCCTACAGAGAGGAGGTAGGGAGACTGACAACTTGGTGCAAGGACAACAGACTGCACCTTAACTCTGCTAAAACAAAGGAGATTGTCGTCGACTTCAGGAGGAACAAGACGCTGCCGCCCCCCCTCTGCATCGAAGGCGTGTGTGTGGAGAGGGTCCACACGTTCAAGTTCCTGGGAGTACAGATCTCTGATGACCTTTCTTGGAGTCACAACACCACAGCAGTGGTAAAGAAGGTCCGCCAACGTCTGCACTTCCTGAGAGTCCTCAGGAAATTCAACCTGGACAGGAAGCTGCTGCTGGCCTTCTACCACTCGTCCATCGAGAGCCTGCTGACGTACTGTGTCTCCACCTGGTACAGCGGCTGCACTGAGGCGGACAGAGTGAGGCTCCAGAGGACAGTCAAAACAGCGCAAAGGATTATTGGCTGCCCTCTCCCCTCGCTGTCGGACATCTACACCGCCCGGTGCCTCAGAAGGGCTCTCAACATCGTCAAAGACAATACCCACCCAAACTCACACCTGTTCGACCTGTTGCCCTCTGGCAGGCGCTACAGATGCATCAAATCAAGGACCAATAGACTGAGAAACAGTTTCTTCCGAGAGCCATCTCCATACTGAACTCTCACACACACACGAGACCACCCTAACCTTGCAAAACAGCATTGTGATGTGTTTCTATATGCCCTATTCAGTACTGAATTCCATTGCACTGTCTTATTTATTTATCTAATTTATATATTGTCTGTATTATTGTTGTATTGCACTGGAGAGGGGAGCCCTCTAATCTCGTTGCACACTTGAGTACAATGACAATAAAGGGATTTCTATTTCTATTCTATTCTTTTTTTAACTTTTCTCGAGGGCCATGGCGAGCCATTTCAAAAAAGCTGCACAACTAACGTATAAAATATTGATAAATTTGCTCTGCCTGATGTGTGTGTAAAGTTTCACGAGTTGTCGTTCATATTTAGAACCTCATAATCAGCGTTGTTTTATTGCCGAACAGTGCAATGCCACTCCCACAACTTTTCACGAAAAAGGATGAATTTCGTATTGTGACATCCTCATGGCCGAAACAGTCATCCGAGCATATATGAGGGCGACCTTGTTGAGTTGCACGGAGAAAAACATCCAAGAAAATAACTTGTATTAGCTTTTACCAGTTGGTGGTGCTACTACTACGATGAAAAATAAGTTGGTAGATGTCTTCAGGGCTGAAGTATCCTCAAATGTGTACAACTTTGAGAAGATAGGATCATCTGAGTCATGTTGCCGGAGCTTTTGTTGCCACAAAGTACAATCGGATTTTTCAGCACCGTAATAGCCACGCCTTTTGCCAAAACGTCACAAAATTCGGCACAGAGTAAGATCATTGTCTTGAGTCTTTTCTGACTAATTTTCAGTCGGATTCGTCAAAAGGGCACCGTGCAGTACGTGAAAATTAAAATAAAAAAAATTTTTTTATTCCACTTGGCGGCGCTGTGTGTATAACAAAATAATAACATTAAGATGTCTTCAGGTCGGGACATTTTATTTACAGGTGAAGGTTTGGATTTTTAGGAGCATGTGCAGGGGAGTTATTAAGCATTCATTTATTTGTATTAGGTTCATTTTGTCTTCTTATTATTGATATTTGACAGATTCATTAAAAGCAGACAATTATGTTTTAGGTTAATTTTTTACCTGACATGTTTCGGCGAGTCTTTCGCCTTCTTCAGAGTGTCGCATGATGGTGTCTTGAGACCCGTCTTTATCAGCTGATGTTCCATGAGGGTGTGAATTACCTGTCAAAAAAATGAAAAATCATAGCAGTAAAAGAACAAGCACAACATGAACATTACAAATCAGCAATCACTGACCACTGCAAAAGGGAAAACCACATCATGGACCGGGAGAAGGGCAGGGTCATCCGCACCGAAGAGAACAAACAACAGCGCTGGATCAGAGAGGCCATTGAGATCTGCAAGCGAGGCATAAAAACCATGAACAGAGACAAGGGAGCCTTCATCCTCTCTACCACCTGGAGCAGCATCTTGGCGGAGTGAACGGACAGCGGGGGGCGTGACTTGCCTTCATTCTTGTGACAGGTAAGTCACGCCCTCATGGAACATCAGCTGATAAAGACGGGTCACAAGACACCATCATGTGACACTCTGAAGAAGGCGAAAGACTTTCGTATTGTGACATCCTCAAGGCCTAAACACTCATCCGAGCAAATATAAGGTAGATTTTGTTAACCTGCCCGGAGAAAAACATCAACGAAAATAATTTGTATTTGTTTTAACCAGTTGGTGGCGCTACCACTGCGATCAAAAATAAGTTGGCAGCCGTCTTCAGGGCCTGAATATCCTCAAATGTGAAAAATTTCGAGAAGGTGGATCATCTGAATCATTTTGCAGGAACTTTTGTTGCCACGGAGAATAATCAGACTCTGCGGCACCGCAATAGCCACGCCCTTCGAAGGAAAGTCACAAAAATAGGGATAGAGTAAGATCAATGTCTTGAGTCTTTTCTAGCCAATTTTCAATCGGATTCGTTAAAAGGGCACCGTGCAGTACGTCAAAATGTAAAAAATGATATTGATTGGCGCAAGGTGTATAACAGAATATAAACATATAGATGTCTTCAGGTACCGACTCTTTATGTATATGTGAAGTTTTGGATTTTTAGCAGCATGTGCAGGAGAGTTATTAAGCATTTTGTCCATTGCGGCGAAGGAAATCTTAAGTGAAAACTTTGAAGCCCCGCCCCCGTCATATAGTATTTCGGAAACAAAAGATTTTAGCCCCAGTGTTTGTCCCAGGTCTTAAGATGCTACAGACAGAATTTTAAGGCAATCAGATGAAGCCTTTAGGATCAGGGTGCAAAAGAATGACCCCTGTAAACATGCAAAAAAGGGCAAAAGTCGGACTTTCAAAAATTCATAACTCACTTCCTGTTCATATTAGACGTTAAAATATCAAATTTCTCGCCATGCCCGATGAGACTGCCAAGTTTGGTGAGTTTTTGTGCATGTTTCGGGGGTCAAAAATGCAATCGTACAATCGGAAAAATAATAATAATAATAATTTCTACAAAAACAACAGGGACTTCGCAGCGGTCGCTGCTCAGGCCCTAATAATAATAATAATAATAATAATAAAAGTAATAATATTTTCTACAAAAACAATAGGGACCTCGCAGCCGTCGTAGCTCGGGCCCTAATAACAATTTCTAGAAAAACAATAGGGACCTCGCAGCGGTCACTGCTCGGGCCCTAATAATAATAATAATAATAAAAATTTCCACAAAAACAATGGGGACCTCGTAGCGGTCGCTGCTCGGGCCCTAATAATAATTTCTACATAAACAATAGGGACCTCGCCGCGGTCGCGGCTCGGGCCCCAATAATAATTTCTACACAAAGTCCATTGTGGTGACCCGCCCCCTTTTAATAAATTCAAAATGGCCGACTTCCTGTAAAACCTAGCTCATTGCTCCAAGAGACTTTTTTGTAGGTCTTGGTCTTATACATACAGTGAACCCTCGCTACTTCGCGGTTCACCTTTCGCGGGTTCAGTGCTTCGCGGGTATAAAAAATATTCGGGGGCATTGTAGTTTCGCCGAGCGGCACGACGGGGCGCTGGAG
The DNA here is from genome assembly GCF_059441095.1 of Idiotropiscis lumnitzeri. Taxonomy (NCBI): domain Eukaryota; kingdom Metazoa; phylum Chordata; class Actinopteri; order Syngnathiformes; family Syngnathidae; genus Idiotropiscis; species Idiotropiscis lumnitzeri. The sequence goes on from NW_028283783.1 coordinate 233,437, forward strand.
CGGTTAGACGGCCGGCGTGCGCCGAAGAAGAGCGTGGGCGAAGAGAAGAGTGGACGAAGAAGAGCACGTTCCCCCGGACACGATCGGTGGCGACGTTTCGCGCGGTTCGGACCGTACCAGAGCTCCGGCCGGCGTGCGTGGCAGTTAAGCCGTAGAGGAGCACCTTCCCCGGGCACGGGCGGTGCCAAGCGGCCCCTAAGTTTAACCGAATGGAAGCTCCGGAGGAGGAGGGCATGCTCGCGTCACAGTAAGCCGAAGAGGAGCACCTTCCCCGGGCACGGGCGGTTCCAAGCGGCCCCTAAGTTTAACCGAATGGAAGCTCCGGAGGAGGAGGGCATGCTCGCGACACAGTAAGCCGAAGAGGAGCACCTTCCCCGGGCACGGGCGGTGCCAAGCGGCCCCTAAGTTTAACCGAATGGAAGCTCCGGGGGAGGAGGGTGGGCGTGTGTCACAGTTAAGCCGAATTGGAGCACCTCTTCCGCCCGGGCACGAGCGGAGCGCGAAGCTGTCAGTTATGAATGAATAAATGAATAAATAAATAAATAAATAAAGAATGGCACCTTTCATTTCACAGGGCACACCAGACGGCGTACCAGCAGGTAAAAGTCTGAGTAATTAAATAAATACAAAAAGAATGGCTTGGGAATAAAAAAATAATACGTTTTAATAATAATTTGTTTTTTTTGTTATAACATGAATTTCACTCTCTCTCTCCCCGTATATATATATATATATATATATATATATTTATATATTTATTATATATATTGTATTTTTTTTTAAGCATTTTTGAAGGTGCGCCGCTACTTCGCGGATTTTCAGTTTTCGCGGGTGGTCTCGGTCCCCATTAACCGCGATAACCGAGGGTTCACTGTACTCCATAAAATTTACAAAAAGCGAGGTGAAACACTCAACCAGGGCTGCTCTGCATGTTGTGCTGGGCCACCTGGAACAACAGCGGAGCTATGCAAGGATGCTCTTTGTGGACTTCAGCTCGGCATTCAACACGATCATCCCAGACATCCTCGTCGCCAAACTGGACACTCTCGGCCTCCCTGCCCTCACACGCATCTGGATTAAGGACTTTCTGACCAACAGACCCCAGACTGTGTTGCTCGGCCCCTACACGTCCTCCACCCTCATGCTGAGCACCGGTTCCCCCCAAGGATGCGTGCTGAGCCCTCTCCTGTACGCCCTCTACACCTACGACTGCAGCCCGGCCCACGGCAACAACACCATCGTCAAGTTTGCTGACGACACGACAGTGGTCGGTCTGATCTCGGAAGGTGACGAGACAGCCTATAGAGAGGAGGTAGGGAGACTGACAACTTGGTGCAAGGACAACAGACTGCACCTTAACTCTGCTAAAACAAAGGAGATTGTCGTCGACTTCAGGAGGAACAAGACGCTGCCGCCCCCCCTCTGCATCGAAGGCGTGTGTGTGGAGAGGGTCCACACGTTCAAGTTCCTGGGAGTACAGATCTCCGATGACCTTTCTTGGAGTCACAACACCACAGCAGTGGTAAAGAAGGTCCGCCAACGTCTGCACTTCCTGAGAGTCCTCAGGAAATTCAACCTGGACAGGAAGCTGCTGCTGGCCTTCTACCACTCGTCCATCGAGAGCCTGCTGACGTACTGTGTCTCCACCTGGTACAGCGGCTGCACTGAGGCGGACAGAGTGAGGCTCCAGAGGACAGTCAAAACAGCGCAAAGGATTATTGGCTGCCCTCTCCCCTCGCTGTCGGACATCTACACCGCCCGGTGCCTCAGAAGGGCTCTCAACATCGTCAAAGACAATACCCACCCAAACTCACACCTGTTCGACCTGTTGCCCTCTGGCAGGCGCTACAGATGCATCAAATCAAGGACCAATAGACTGAGAAACAGTTTCTTTCCGAGAGCCATCTCCATACTGAACTCTCACACACACACACGAGACCACCCTAACCTTGCAAAACAGCATTGTGATGTGTTTCTATATGCCCTATTCAGTACTGAATTCCATTGCACTGTCGTATTTATTTATCTAATTTATATATTGTCTGTATTATTGTTGTATTGCACTGGAGAGGGGAGCCCTCTAATCTCGTTGCACACTTGAGTACAATGACAATAAAGGGATTTCTATTTCTATTCTATTCTTTTTTTAACTTTTCTCGAGGGCCATGGCGAGCCATTTCAAAAAAGCTGCACAACTAACGTATAAAATATTGATAAATTTGCTCTGCCTGATGTGTGTGTAAAGTTTCACGAGTTGTCGTTCATATTTAGAACCTCATAATCAGCGTTGTTTTATTGCCGAACAGTGCAATGCCACTCCCACAACTTTTCACGAAAAAGGATGAATTTCGTATTGTGACATCCTCATGGCCGAAACAGTCATCAGAGCATATATGAGGGCGACCTTGTTGAGTTGCACGGAGAAAAACATCCAAGAAAATAACTTGTATTAGCTTTTAGAATAGAATAGAATAGAAATCCCTTTATTGTCATTGTACTCAAGTGTGCAACGAGATTAGAGGGCTCCCCTCTCCAGTGCAATACAACAATAATACAGACAAATATATAAATTAGATAAATAAAGAAGACAGTGCAATGGAATTCAGTACTGAATAGGGCATATAGAAACACATCACAATGCTGTTTTGCGAGGTTAGGGTGGTCTCGTGTGTGTGTGAGAGTTCAGTATGGAGATGGCTCTCGGAAAGAAACTGTTTCTCAGTCTATTGGTCCTTGATTTGATGCATCTGTAGCGCCTGCCAGAGGGCAACAGGTCGAACAGGTGTGAGTTTGGGTGGGTATTGTCATTGACGATGTTGAGAGCCCTTCTGAGGCACCGGGCGGTGTAGATGTCCGACAGTGGGGGGAGAGGGCAGCCAATAATCCTTTGCGCTGTTTTGACTGTCCTCTGGAGCCTCACTCTGTCCGCCTCAGTGCAGCCGCTGTACCAGGTGGAGACACAGTACGTCAGCAGGCTCTCGATGGACGAGTGGTAGAAGGCCAGCAGCAGCTTCCTGTCCAGGTTGAATTTCCTGAGGACTCTCAGGAAGTGCAGACGTTGGCGGACCTTCTTTACCACTGCTGTGGTGTTGTGAGTCCAAGAAAGGTCATCGGAGATCTGTACTCCCAGGAACTTGAACGTGTGGACCCTCTCCACACACACGCCTTCGATGCAGAGGGGGGGCGGCAGCGTCTTGTTCCTCCTGAAGTCGACGACAATCTCCTTTGTTTTAGCAGAGTTAAGGTGCAGTCTGTTGTCCTTGCACCAAGTTGTCAGTCTCTTTACCTCCTCTCTGTAGGCTGTCTCGTCACCTTCCGAGATCAGACCGACCACTGTCGTGTCGTCAGCAAACTTGACGATGGTGTTGTTGCCGTGGGCCGGGCTGCAGTCGTAGGTGTAGAGGGCGTACAGGAGAGGGCTCAGCACGCATCCTTGGGGGGAACCGGTGCTCAGCATGAGGGTGGAGGACGTGTAGGGGCCGAGCAACACAGTCTGGGGTCTGTTGGTCAGAAAGTCCTTAATCCAGATGCGTGTGAGGGCAGGGAGGCCGAGAGTGTCCAGTTTGGCGACGAGGATGTCTGGGATGATCGTGTTGAATGCCGAGCTGTAGTCCACAAAGAGCATCCTTGCATAGCTCTGCTGTCGTTCCAGGTGGCCCAGCACAACATGCAGAGCAGTGTCGATGGCGTCCTCAGTGGATCTGTTAGCCCGGTATGCAAACTGGTAGGGGTCCAGAGTGGGAGGAAGGCAGTCCCTGATGTGCTGGAGAACCAGCCTCTCGAAGCACTTCATAATGACTGGTGTGAGAGCAACAGGACGGTAGTCATTCAGGTGGACGGCTGGTGACTTTTTGGGGACAGGAATAATGGTGGAAGTTTTCAAGCAGGAGGGGATGACTGCCTGAGCCAGGGAGCGGTTGAAGATCCTGCAGAAAACATGTGACAGTTGGTGGGCACATGCTCTGAGGACCTTGCCTGGTATTCCGTCGGGTCCAGTAGTACGATGAAAAATAAGTTGGTAGATGTCTTCAGGGCTGAAGTATCCTCAAATGTGTACAACTTCGAGAAGATAGGATCATCTGAGTCATGTTGCCGGAGCTTTTGTTGCCACAAAGTACAATCGGATTTTTCAGCACCGTAATAGCCACGCCTTTTGCCAAAACGTCACAAAATTCGGCACAGAGTAAGATCATTGTCTTGAGTCTTTTCTGACTAATTTTCAGTCGGATTCGTCAAAAGGGCACCGTGCAGTACGTGAAAATTAAAATAAAAACAAATTTTTGATTCCACTTGGCGGCGCTGTGTGTATAACAAAATAATAACATTAAGATGTCTTCAGGTCGGGACGTTTTATTTACAGGTGAAGGTTTGGATTTTTAGGAGCATGTGCAGGGGCGTTATTAAGCATTCATTTATTTGTATTAGGTTCATTTTGTCTTCTTATTATTGATATTTGACTGATTCATTAAAAGCAGACAATTATGTTTTAGGTTAATTCTTTACCTGACATGTTTCGGCGAGTCTTTCGCCTTCTTCAGAGTGTCGCATGATGGTGTCTTGAGACCCGTCTTTATCAGCTGATGTTCCATGAGGGTGTGACTTACCTGTCAAAAAAATGAAAAATCAGAGCAGTAAAAGAACAAGCACAACATGAACATTACAAATCAGCAATCACTGACCACTGCAAAAGGGAAAACCACATCATGGACCGGGAGAAGGGCAGGGTCATCCGCACCGAAGAGAACAAACAACAGCGCTGGATCAGAGAGGCCATTGAGATCTGCAAGCGAGGCATAAAAACCATGAACAGAGACAAGGGAGCCTTCATCCTCTCTACCACCTGGAGCAGCATCTTGGCGGAGTGAACGGACAGCGGGGGGCGTGACTTGCCTTCATTCTTGTGACAGGTAAGTCACGCCCTCATGGAACATCAGCTGATAAAGACGGGCCACAAGACACCATCATGTGACACTCTGAAGAAGGCGAAAGACTTTCGTATTGTGACATCCTCAAGGCCTAAACACTCATCCGATCAAAAATAAGTTGGCAGCCGTCTTCAGGGCCTGAATATCCTCAAATGTGAAAAATTTCGAGAAGATGGATCATCTGAATCATTTTGCAGGAACTTTTGTTGCCACGGAGAATAATCAGACTCTGCGGCACCGTAATAGCCACGCCCTTCGAAGGAAAGTCACAAAAATAGGGATAGAGTAAGATCAATGTCTTGAGTCTTTTCTAGCCAATTTTCAATCGGATTCGTTAAAAGGGCACCGTGCAGGACGTCAAAATGTAAAAAATGATATTGATTGGCGCAAGGTGTATAACAGAATATAAACATATAGATGTCTTCAGGTACCGACTCTTGATGTACATGTGAAGTTTTGGATTTTTAGCAGCATGTGCAAGAGAGTTATTAAGCATTTTGTCCATTGCGGCGAAGGAAATCTTAAGTGAAAACTTCGAAGCCCCG
>NW_028283785.1:0-17500 GCF_059441095.1 Idiotropiscis lumnitzeri
GATACAAGTTGGGCCGAGTGGCCCTCAAGTTCGACCGTGTGGATGCTCCGTCGGGGACGGCCCGGCGTTCGTGAAAGTCAGGCCGAAGAGGACGGCCTTCTCCCGGATACAAGTTGGGCCGAGTGGCCCTCAAGTTCAACCGCGTGGATGCTCCGTCGGGGACGGCCCGGCGTTCGTGAAAGTCAGGCCGAAGAGGACGGCCTTCTCCCGGACACAAGTTGGGCCGAGTGGCCCTCAAGTTCAACCGCGTGGATGCTCCGTCGGGGACGGCCCGGCGTTCGTGAAAGTCAGGCCGAAGAGGACGGCCTTCTCCCGGACACAAGTTGGGCCGAGTGGCCCTCAAGTTCAACCGCGTGGATGCTCCGTCGGGGACGGCCCGGCGTTCGTGAAAGTCAGGCCGAAGAGGACGGCCTTCTCCCGGACACAAGTTGGGCCGAGTGGCCCTCAAGTTCAACCGCGTGGATGCTCCGTCGGGGACGGCCCGGCGTTCGTGAAAGTCAGGCCGAAGAGGACGGCCTTCTCCCGGACACAAGTTGGGCCGAGTGGCCCTCAAGTTCAACCGTGTGGATGCTCCGTCGGGGACGGCCCGGCGTTCGTGAAAGTCAGGCCGAAGAGGACGGCCTTCTCCCGGACGCGAGGTGCGGGGGACCTGCCCCTGGTTAGGTGACCAGGGGTAAGGGCGTGAGTAAGAATTTGCACTAAGTCCAACAGGAGACTGGGGGCCGGCGTTGGTGAAAGTTAGGCCGAAGAGGATGGCCTCCCCCCGGACGCGAGGTGGGCCAGGGGTGGGCCACTTAGGCGACCAGGGGTGGGCCACTTAGGCGACCAGGGGTGGGCAACTTAGGCGACCAGGGGTGGGCCACTTAGGCGACCAGGGGTGGGCCGCTTAGGCGACCAGGGGTGGGCCGTTTAGGTGACCAGGGGTAGGCCGTTTAGGTGACCAGGGGTAAGGGGTTTAGGCGACCAGGGGTGGGACGTTTAGGTGACCAGGGGTGGGCCACTTAGGCGACCAGGGGTGGGACGTTTAGGTGACCAGGGGTAAGGGGTTTAGGCGACCAGGGGTGAGACGTTTAGGCGACCAGGGGTAAGGGGTTTAGGTGACCAGGGGTAAGGGGGTTAGGCGACCTGGGGCTGGAGAGGAGCACCTTCCCCGGGCACAGGCAGGGAGCGAGCGCCCCCCAGCTCCATCGCTCCGGGGGTAATAGGCCGGCGTCTGCCACACTTAGCCCGGAAATGAGCACCTTCCCCGGGCACAGGCAGGGAGCGAGCGCCCCCCAGCTCCATCGCTCCGGGGGTAATAGGCCGGCGTCTGCCACACTTAGCCCGGAGATGAGCACCTTCCCCGGGCACAGGCAGGGAGCGAGCGCCCCCCAGCTCCATCGCTCCGGGGGTAATAGGCCGGCGTCTGCCACACTTAGCCCGGAGATGAGCACCTTCCCCGGGCACAGGCAGGGAGCGAGCGCCCCCCAGCTCCATCGCCCCGGGGGTAATAGGCCGGCGTCTGCCACACTTAGCCCGGAGAGGAGCACCTTCCCCGGGCACGGGCGGGGAGCGAGCGCCCCCCAGCTCCATCGCTCTGGGGGTAATAGGCCGGCGTCTGCCACACTTAGGCCGGAGAGGAGCACCTTCCCCGGGCACGGGCGGGGAGCGAGCGCCCCCAGCTCCATCGCTCCGGGGGTAATAGGCCGGCGTCTGTCACACTTAGCCCGAATATGAGCACCTTCCCCGGGCACGGGCGGTGCCAAGCGTCCCCTAAGTTTGCCCAAATGGAAGCTCCGGAGGAGGAGTGCGGGCGTGTGTCACACTTGGCCCGAATAGGAGCACCTTCCCCGGGCACAGGCGGTGCCAAGCGGCCCCTAAGTTTGCCCAAATGGAAGCTCCGGTGGAGGAGTGCATGCTGCATGACAGTGAAGCCGAATAGGAGCACCTTCCCCGGGCACGGGCGGTGCCAAGCGGCCCCTAAGTTTGCCCAAATGGAAGCTCCGGAGGAGGAGTGCATGCTGCCTGACAGTGAAGCCGAATATGAGCACCTTCCCCGGGCACAGGCGGTGCCAAGCGGCCCCTAAGTCTACCCTCATGGAAGCTCCGGAGGAGGAGTGCGGGCGTGTGTCACACATGGCCCGAATAGGAGCACCTTCCCCGGGCACAGGCGGTGCCAAGCGGCCCCTAAGTTTGCCCAAATGGAAGCTCCGGAGGAGGAGTGCATGCTGCCTGACAGTGAAGCCGAATATGAGCACCTTCCCCGGGCACAGGCGGTGCCAAGCGGCCCCTAAGTTTGCCCTAATGGAAGCTCCGGGGGAGGAGTGCGGGCGTGTGTCACACTTAGCCCGGAGAGGAGCACCTTCCCCGGGCACAGGCGGTGCCAAGCGGCCCCTAAGTTTGCCCTTATGGAAGCTCCGGAGGATGAGTGCATGCTGCCTGACAGTGAAGCCGAATATGAGCACCTTCCCCGGGCACAGGCGGTGCCAAGCGGCCCCTAAGTTTGCCCTAATGGAAGCTCCGGGGGAGGAGTGCGGGCGTGTGTCACACTTAGCCCGGAGAGGAGCACCTTCCCCGGGCACAGACGGTGCCAAGCGGCCCCTAAGTTTGCCCTTATGGAAGCTCCGGAGGAGGAGTGCGGGCGTGTGTCACACTTGGCCCGAATATGAGCACCTTCCCCGGGCACAGGCGGTGCCAAGCGGCCCCTAAGTTTGCCCAAATGGAAGCTCCGGAGGAGGAGTGCGGGCGTGTGTCACACTTGGCCCGAATATGAGCACCTTCCCCGGGCACAGGCGGTGCCAAGCGGCCCCTAAGTTTGCCCAAATGGAAGCTCCGGAGGAGGAGTGCGGGCGTGTGTCACACTTGGCCCGAATATGAGCACCTTCCCCGGGCACAGACGGTGCCAAGCGGCCCCTAAGTTTGCCCAAATGGAAGCTCCGGAGGAGGAGTGCATGCTGCCTGACAGTGAAGCCGACTATGAGCACCTTCCCCGGGCACAGGCGGTGCCAAGCGGCCCCTAAGTCTACCCTCATGGAAGCTCCGGAGGAGGAGTGCGGGCGTGTGTCACACTTGGCCCGAATATGAGCACCTTCCCCGGGCACAGACGGTGCCAAGCGGCCCCTAAGTTTGCCCAAATGGAAGCTCCGGAGGAGGAGTGCACGCTGTGTGACAGTGAAGCCGAATATGAGCACCTTCCCCGGGCACAGGCGGTGCCAAGCGGCCCCTAAGTCTACCCTTATGGAAGCTCCGGAGGAGGAGTGCGGGCGTGTGTCACACTTGGCCCGAATAGGAGCACCTTCCCCGGGCACAGACGGTGCCAAGCGGCCCCTAAGTTTGCCCTTATGGAAGCTCCGGAGGAGGAGTGCATGCTGTGTGACAGTGAAGCCGAATAGGAGCACCTTCCCCGTGCACAGGCGGTGCCAAGCGGCCCCTAAGTTTGCCCTAATGGAAGCTCCGGAGGAGGAGTGCGGGCGTGTGTCACACTTGGCCCGAATAGGAGCACCTTCCCCGGGCACAGACGGTGCCAAGCGGCCCCTAAGTTTGCCCAAATGGAAGCTCCGGAGGAGGAGTGCATGCTGCCTGACAGTGAAGCCGAATATGAGCACCTTCCCCGGGCACAGGCGGTGCCAAGCGGCCCCTAAGTTTGCCCTAATGGAAGCTCCGGAGGAGGAGTGCGGGCGTGTGTCACACTTAGCCCGGAGAGGAGCACCTTCCCCGGGCACAGGCGGTGCCAAGTGGCCCCTAAGTTTGCCCTAATGGAAGCTCCGGACAGTGAAGCCGAATATGAGCACCTTCCCCGGGCACAGGCGGTGCCAAGTGGCCCCTAAGTCTACCCTCATGGAAGCTCCGGAGGAGGAGTGCATGCTGTGTGACAGTGAAGCCGAATAGGAGCACCTTCCCCGGGCACAGACGGTGCCAAGCGGCCCCTAAGTTTGCCCTTATGGAAGCTCCGGAGGAGGAGTGCATGCTGTGTGACAGTGAAGCCGAATAGGAGCACCTTCCCCGGGCACAGACGGTGCCAAGCGGCCCCTAAGTTTGCCCTTATGGAAGCTCCGGAGGAGGAGTGCATGCTGTGTGACAGTGAAGCCGAATAGGAGCACCTTCCCCGGGCACAGACGGTGCCAAGCGGCCCCTAAGTTTGCCCTTATGGAAGCTCCGGAGGAGGAGTGCGGGCGTGTGTCACACTTGGCCCGAATATGAGCACCTTCCCCGGGCACAGACGGTGCCAAGCGGCCCCTAAGTCTACCCTCATGGAAGCTCCGGAGGAGGAGTGCGGGCGTGTGTCACACTTGGCCCGAATATGAGCACCTTCCCCGGGCACAGACGGTGCCAAGCGGCCCCTAAGTTTGCCCAAATGGAAGCTCCGGAGGAGGAGTGCACGCTGTGTGACAGTGAAGCCGAATATGAGCACCTTCCCCGGGCACAGGCGGTGCCAAGCGGCCCCTAAGTTTGCCCAAATGGAAGCTCCGGAGGAGGAGTGCATGCTGCCTGACAGTGAAGCCGAATATGAGCACCTTCCCCGGGCACAGACGGTGCCAAGCGGCCCCTAAGTTTGCCCAAATGGAAGCTCCGGAGGAGGAGTGCATGCTGCATGACAGTGAAGCCGAATAGGAGCACCTTCCCCGGGCACAGACGGTGCCAAGCGGCCCCTAAGTTTGCCCTAATGGAAGCTCCGGAGGAGGAGTGCATGCTGCCTGACAGTGAAGCCGAATATGAGCACCTTCCCCGGGCACAGGCGGTGCCAAGCGGCCCCTAAGTTTGCCCAAATGGAAGCTCCGGAGGAGGAGTGCATGCTGCCTGACAGTGAAGCCGAATATGAGCACCTTCCCCGGGCACAGGCGGTGCCAAGCGGCCCCTAAGTTTGCCCAAATGGAAGCTCCGGAGGAGGAGTGCGGGCGTGTGTCACACTTGGCCCGAATATGAGCACCTTCCCCGGGCACAGGCGGTGCCAAGCGGCCCCTAAGTTTACCCTCATGGAAACTCCGGAGGAGGAGGGCGGGCGTGTGTCACACTTGGCCCGAATATGAGGACCTTCCCCGGGCACAGGCCGTGCCAAGCGGCCCCTAAGTCTACCCTTATGGAAGCTCCGGAGGAGGAGTGCATGCTGCCTGACAGTGAAGCCGAATAGGAGCACCTTCCCCGGGCACAGACGGTGCCAAGCGGCCCCTAAGTTTGCCCTTATGGAAGCTCCGGAGGAGGAGTGCATGCTGTGTGACAGTGAAGCCGAATAGGAGCACCTTCCCCGGGCACAGACGGTGCCAAGCGGCCCCTAAGTCTACCCTTATGGAAGCTCCGGAGGAGGAGTGCGGGCGTGTGTCACACTTGGCCCGAATAGGAGCACCTTCCCCGGGCACAGACGGTGCCAAGCGGCCCCTAAGTTTGCCCTTATGGAAGCTCCGGAGGAGGAGTGCATGCTGTGTGACAGTGAAGCCGAATAGGAGCACCTTCCCCGTGCACAGGCGGTGCCAAGCGGCCCCTAAGTTTGCCCTAATGGAAGCTCCGGAGGAGGAGTGCGGGCGTGTGTCACACTTGGCCCGAATAGGAGCACCTTCCCCGGGCACAGACGGTGCCAAGCGGCCCCTAAGTTTGCCCAAATGGAAGCTCCGGAGGAGGAGTGCATGCTGCCTGACAGTGAAGCCGAATATGAGCACCTTCCCCGGGCACAGGCGGTGCCAAGCGGCCCCTAAGTTTGCCCTAATGGAAGCTCCGGGGGAGGAGTGCGGGCGTGTGTCACACTTAGCCCGGAGAGGAGCACCTTCCCCGGGCACAGGCGGTGCCAAGCGGCCCCTAAGTTTGCCCTTATGGAAGCTCCGGAGGATGAGTGCATGCTGCCTGACAGTGAAGCCGAATATGAGCACCTTCCCCGGGCACAGGCGGTGCCAAGCGGCCCCTAAGTTTGCCCTAATGGAAGCTCCGGGGGAGGAGTGCGGGCGTGTGTCACACTTAGCCCGGAGAGGAGCACCTTCCCCGGGCACAGACGGTGCCAAGCGGCCCCTAAGTTTGCCCTTATGGAAGCTCCGGAGGAGGAGTGCGGGCGTGTGTCACACTTGGCCCGAATATGAGCACCTTCCCCGGGCACAGGCGGTGCCAAGCGGCCCCTAAGTTTGCCCAAATGGAAGCTCCGGAGGAGGAGTGCGGGCGTGTGTCACACTTGGCCCGAATATGAGCACCTTCCCCGGGCACAGGCGGTGCCAAGCGGCCCCTAAGTTTGCCCAAATGGAAGCTCCGGAGGAGGAGTGCGGGCGTGTGTCACACTTGGCCCGAATATGAGCACCTTCCCCGGGCACAGACGGTGCCAAGCGGCCCCTAAGTTTGCCCAAATGGAAGCTCCGGAGGAGGAGTGCATGCTGCCTGACAGTGAAGCCGACTATGAGCACCTTCCCCGGGCACAGGCGGTGCCAAGCGGCCCCTAAGTTTGCCCAAATGGAAGCTCCGGAGGAGGAGTGCATGCTGCCTGACAGTGAAGCCGACTATGAGCACCTTCCCCGGGCACAGGCGGTGCCAAGCGGCCCCTAAGTCTACCCTCATGGAAGCTCCGGAGGAGGAGTGCGGGCGTGTGTCACACTTGGCCCGAATATGAGCACCTTCCCCGGGCACAGACGGTGCCAAGCGGCCCCTAAGTTTGCCCAAATGGAAGCTCCGGAGGAGGAGTGCACGCTGTGTGACAGTGAAGCCGAATATGAGCACCTTCCCCGGGCACAGGCGGTGCCAAGCGGCCCCTAAGTTTGCCCAAATGGAAGCTCCGGAGGAGGAGTGCATGCTGCCTGACAGTGAAGCCGAATATGAGCACCTTCCCCGGGCACAGACGGTGCCAAGCGGCCCCTAAGTTTGCCCAAATGGAAGCTCCGGAGGAGGAGTGCATGCTGCATGACAGTGAAGCCGAATAGGAGCACCTTCCCCGGGCACAGACGGTGCCAAGCGGCCCCTAAGTTTGCCCTAATGGAAGCTCCGGAGGAGGAGTGCATGCTGCCTGACAGTGAAGCCGAATATGAGCACCTTCCCCGGGCACAGGCGGTGCCAAGCGGCCCCTAAGTTTGCCCAAATGGAAGCTCCGGAGGAGGAGTGCATGCTGCCTGACAGTGAAGCCGAATATGAGCACCTTCCCCGGGCACAGGCGGTGCCAAGCGGCCCCTAAGTTTGCCCAAATGGAAGCTCCGGAGGAGGAGTGCGGGCGTGTGTCACACTTGGCCCGAATATGAGCACCTTCCCCGGGCACAGGCGGTGCCAAGCGGCCCCTAAGTTTACCCTCATGGAAACTCCGGAGGAGGAGGGCGGGCGTGTGTCACACTTGGCCCGAATATGAGGACCTTCCCCGGGCACAGGCCGTGCCAAGCGGCCCCTAAGTCTACCCTTATGGAAGCTCCGGAGGAGGAGTGCATGCTGCCTGACAGTGAAGCCGAATAGGAGCACCTTCCCCGGGCACAGACGGTGCCAAGCGGCCCCTAAGTTTGCCCTTATGGAAGCTCCGGAGGAGGAGTGCATGCTGTGTGACAGTGAAGCCGAATAGGAGCACCTTCCCCGGGCACAGACGGTGCCAAGCGGCCCCTAAGTCTACCCTTATGGAAGCTCCGGAGGAGGAGTGCGGGCGTGTGTCACACTTGGCCCGAATAGGAGCACCTTCCCCGGGCACAGACGGTGCCAAGCGGCCCCTAAGTTTGCCCTTATGGAAGCTCCGGAGGAGGAGTGCATGCTGTGTGACAGTGAAGCCGAATAGGAGCACCTTCCCCGTGCACAGGCGGTGCCAAGCGGCCCCTAAGTTTGCCCTAATGGAAGCTCCGGAGGAGGAGTGCGGGCGTGTGTCACACTTGGCCCGAATAGGAGCACCTTCCCCGGGCACAGACGGTGCCAAGCGGCCCCTAAGTTTGCCCAAATGGAAGCTCCGGAGGAGGAGTGCATGCTGCCTGACAGTGAAGCCGAATATGAGCACCTTCCCCGGGCACAGGCGGTGCCAAGCGGCCCCTAAGTTTGCCCTAATGGAAGCTCCGGGGGAGGAGTGCGGGCGTGTGTCACACTTAGCCCGGAGAGGAGCACCTTCCCCGGGCACAGGCGGTGCCAAGCGGCCCCTAAGTTTGCCCTTATGGAAGCTCCGGAGGATGAGTGCATGCTGCCTGACAGTGAAGCCGAATATGAGCACCTTCCCCGGGCACAGGCGGTGCCAAGCGGCCCCTAAGTTTGCCCTAATGGAAGCTCCGGGGGAGGAGTGCGGGCGTGTGTCACACTTAGCCCGGAGAGGAGCACCTTCCCCGGGCACAGACGGTGCCAAGCGGCCCCTAAGTTTGCCCTTATGGAAGCTCCGGAGGAGGAGTGCGGGCGTGTGTCACACTTGGCCCGAATATGAGCACCTTCCCCGGGCACAGGCGGTGCCAAGCGGCCCCTAAGTTTGCCCAAATGGAAGCTCCGGAGGAGGAGTGCGGGCGTGTGTCACACTTGGCCCGAATATGAGCACCTTCCCCGGGCACAGGCGGTGCCAAGCGGCCCCTAAGTTTGCCCAAATGGAAGCTCCGGAGGAGGAGTGCGGGCGTGTGTCACACTTGGCCCGAATATGAGCACCTTCCCCGGGCACAGACGGTGCCAAGCGGCCCCTAAGTTTGCCCAAATGGAAGCTCCGGAGGAGGAGTGCATGCTGCCTGACAGTGAAGCCGACTATGAGCACCTTCCCCGGGCACAGGCGGTGCCAAGCGGCCCCTAAGTCTACCCTCATGGAAGCTCCGGAGGAGGAGTGCGGGCGTGTGTCACACTTGGCCCGAATATGAGCACCTTCCCCGGGCACAGACGGTGCCAAGCGGCCCCTAAGTTTGCCCAAATGGAAGCTCCGGAGGAGGAGTGCACGCTGTGTGACAGTGAAGCCGAATATGAGCACCTTCCCCGGGCACAGGCGGTGCCAAGCGGCCCCTAAGTTTGCCCTTATGGAAGCTCCGGAGGAGGAGTGCATGCTGTGTGACAGTGAAGCCGAATATGAGCACCTTCCCCGGGCACAGGCGGTGCCAAGCGGCCCCTAAGTTTGCCCAAATGGAAGCTCCGGAGGAGGAGTGCGGGCGTGTGTCACACTTGGCCCGAATAGGAGCACCTTCCCCGGGCACGGGCGGTGCCAAGCGGCCCCTAAGTTTGCCCAAATGGAAGCTCCGGAGGAGGAGTGCATGCTGCCTGACAGTGAAGCCGAATATGAGCACCTTCCCCGGGCACAGGCGGTGCCAAGCGGCCCCTAAGTCTACCCTCATGGAAGCTCCGGAGGAGGAGTGCGGGCGTGTGTCACACTTGGCCCGAATAGGAGCACCTTCCCCGGGCACAGACGGTGCCAAGCGGCCCCTAAGTTTGCCCTTATGGAAGCTCCGGAGGAGGAGTGCATGCTGCCTGACAGTGAAGCCGAATATGAGCACCTTCCCCGGGCACAGGCGGTGCCAAGCGGCCCCTAAGTCTACCCTCATGGAAGCTCCGGAGGAGGAGGGCGGGCGTGTGTCACACTTGGCCCGAAGAGGAGCACCTTCCCCGGGCACGGACGGTGCCAAGCGGCCCCTAAGTTTGCCCTTATGGAAGCTCCGGAGGAGGAGTGCATGCTGTGTGACAGTGAAGCCGAATAGAAGCACCTTCCCCGGGCACGGACGGTGCCAAGCGGCCCCTAAGTTTGCCCAAATGGAAGCTCCGGAGGAGGAGTGCATGCTGCCTGACAGTGAAGCCGAATATGAGCACCTTCCCCGGGCACAGGCGGTGCCAAGTGGCCCCTAAGTTTGCCCAAATGGAAGCTCCGGAGGAGGAGTGCGGGCGTGTGTCACACTTGGCCCGAATATGAGCACCTTCCCCGGGCACAGGCGGTGCCAAGCGGCCCCTAAGTTTGCCCTTATGGAAGCTCCGGAGGATGAGTGCATGCTGTGTGACAGTGAAGCCGAATATGAGCACCTTCCCCGGGCACAGGCGGTGCCAAGCGGCCCCTAAGTTTACCCTCATGGAAGCTCCGGAGGAGGAGGGCGGGCGTGTGTCACACTTGGCCCGAATAGGAGCACCTTCCCCGGGCACGGACGGTGCCAAGCGGCCCCTAAGTTTACCCTCATGGAAGCTCCGGAGGAGGAGGGCGGGCGTGTGTCACACTTGGCCCGAATAGGAGCACCTTCCCCGGGCACGGACGGTGCCAAGCGGCCCCTAAGTTTGCCCAAATGGAAGCTCCGGAGGAGGAGTGCATGCTGCCTGACAGTGAAGCCGAATATGAGCACCTTCCCCGGGCACAGGCGGTGCCAAGTGGCCCCTAAGTTTGCCCAAATGGAAGCTCCGGAGGAGGAGTGCGGGCGTGTGTCACACTTGGCCCGAATATGAGCACCTTCCCCGGGCACAGGCGGTGCCAAGCGGCCCCTAAGTTTGCCCTTATGGAAGCTCCGGAGGATGAGTGCATGCTGTGTGACAGTGAAGCCGAATATGAGCACCTTCCCCGGGCACGGGCGGTGCCAAGCGTCCCCTAAGTTTGCCCAAATGGAAGCTCCGGAGGAGGAGTGCGGGCGTGTGTCACACTTGGCCCGAATAGGAGCACCTTCCCCGGGCACAGGCGGTGCCAAGCGGCCCCTAAGTTTGCCCAAATGGAAGCTCCGGTGGAGGAGTGCATGCTGCATGACAGTGAAGCCGAATAGGAGCACCTTCCCCGGGCACAGGCGGTGCCAAGCGGCCCCTAAGTTTGCCCTTATGGAAGCTCCGGAGGATGAGTGCATGCTGTGTGACAGTGAAGCCGAATATGAGCACCTTCCCCGGGCACAGGCGGTGCCAAGCGGCCCCTAAGTTTGCCCTTATGGAAGCTCCGGAGGATGAGTGCATGCTGTGTGACAGTGAAGCCGAATAGGAGCACCTTCCCCGGGCACAGGCGGTGCCAAGCGGCCCCTAAGTTTACCCTCATGGAAGCTCCGGAGGAGGAGGGCGGGCGTGTGTCACACTTGGCCCGAATAGGAGCACCTTCCCCGGGCACGGACGGTGCCAAGCGGCCCCTAAGTTTGCCCAAATGGAAGCTCCGGAGGAGGAGTGCATGCTGCCTGACAGTGAAGCCGAATATGAGCACCTTCCCCGGGCACAGGCGGTGCCAAGTGGCCCCTAAGTCGGTAAAGGTTGAAATAAGTAAATAAATACAAAAAGGACGAGGGGGGGAAAAAAGGCAAAAACGTAGAAAATCCCCCCATTCATTTCAATGGGCTCGGCCGATTTGGGCTTGCGGGACCGCCGAGGGCACGCCGGAGGGCGGTTGAGTCGGTAAAAGTTGAAATAAATGAATAAATACAAAAAGGACGAGGGGGGGGGAAAAAAAAAGGCAAAAACGTATAAAATTCCCCCATTCATTTCAATGGGCTCGGCCGAATTGGGCTTGCGGGACCGCCGAGGGCACGCCGGAGGGCGGTTGAGTCGGTAAAAGTTGAAATAAATGAATAAATACAAAAAGAACGAGGGGGGGAAAAAAAGGCAAAAACGTATAAAATTCCCCCATTCATTTCAATGGGCTCGGCTAAAATGGGCCTGCAGTACTGCCGAGAGGCCGCCGGAGGACGCCCTAGTAGGCAAACGTTGATCCCCACACACGAGGGGTCAGTTAGGCGACCAGGGGTAGCGTTTAGGCGACCAGGGGTAGCGTTTAGGTGACCAGGGGAAGCGTTTAGGCGACCAGGGGTAGCGTTTAGGTGACCAGGGGTAGCGTTTAGGCGACCAGGGGTAGCGTTTAGGCGACCAGGGGTAGCGTTTAGGCGACCAGGGGTAGCTTTTAGGCGACCAGGGGTAGCTTTTAGGCGACCAGGGGTAGCGTTTAGGCGACCAGGGGCGTTGCAGTTCCGCCGAATTGCATTAGGGGCGCTGCAGTAGGCAAACGTTCTTCCCCCCTAGTCAGAGGGTCATTTGCCTACTTCCCAGGTTTACCCGGGTTTTCCAAAACACCTGGGGCACATTTTCAGGGATCACGTTTTTAGAAACAAAAATATTCATAATTTCTTCTAAGTCCCCTTTCCAGCGGGGAACTTTGAAACATTGTATCCGACCACTGAAGGCTGTTGGCGGGCACGGCGCGGCAAACAGCCCGCACTCAGGCATGGAGCTCCGGGGAAAGTTGCCTAATTTCTTCTAAGTCCCCTTTCCAGCGGGGAACTTTGAAACATTGTATCCGACCGTGGAAGGCTGTTGGCGGGCACGGCGCGGCTCATAGCCGGCCCTCGGGCACGGAGCTCCGGGTGAATTTTCACAAATTTCTTCTAAGTCCCCTTTCCAGCGGGGAACTTTGAAACATTGTATCCGACCGTGGAAGGCTGTTGGCGGGCACGGCGCGGCTCATAGCCGGCCCTCGGGCACGGAGCTCCGGGTGAATTTTACAAATTTCTTCTAAGTCCCCTTTCCAGCGGGGAACTTTGAAACATTGTATCCGACCGTGGAAGGCTGTTGGCGGGCACGGCGCGGCTCATAGCCGGCCCTCAGGCACGGAGCTCCGGGTGAATTTTCACAAATTTCTTCTAAGTCCCCTTTCCAGCGGGGAACTTTGAAACATTGTATCCGACCGTGGAAGGCTGTTGGCGGGCACGGCGCGGCTCATAGCCGGCCCTCGGGCACGGAGCTCCGGGTGAATTTTCACAAATTTCTTCTAAGTCCCCTTTCCAGCGGGGAACTTTGAAACATTGTATCCGACCGTGGAAGGCTGTTGGCGGGCACGGCGCGGCTCATAGCCGGCCCTCGGGCACGGAGCTCCGGGTGAATTTTCACAAATTTCTTCTAAGTCCCCTTTCCAGCGGGGAACTTTGAAACATTGTATCCGACCGTGGAAGGCTGTTGGCGGGCACGGCGCGGCTCATAGCCGGCCCTCAGGCACGGAGCTCCGGGTGAATTTTCACAAATTTCTTCTAAGTCCCCTTTCCAGCGGGGAACTTTGAAACATTGTATCCGACCAAAGGAAGGCTGTTGGCGGGCGCGGCGCGGCTCATAGCCGGCCCTCGGGCACGGAGCTCCGGGTGAATTTTACTCAATTCTTCTAAGTCCCCTTTCCAGCGGGGAACTTTCAAACATTGTATCCGACCACTGAAGGCTGTTGGCGGGCGCGGCGCGGCTCACAGCCCGCCATCAGGCACGGAGCTCCGGGGAAATTTGCCTCATTTCTTCTAAGTCCCCTTTCCAGCGGGGAACTTTCAAACATTGTATCCGACCAAAGGAAGGCTGTTGGCGGGCGCGGCGCGGCTCACAGCCCGCCCTCAGGCACGGAGCTCCGGTGAAATTTGCTCAATTCTTCTAAGTCCCCTTTCCAGCGGGGAACTTTGAAACATTGTATCCGACCAAAGGAAGGCTGTTGGCGGGCACGGCGCGGCTCATAGCCGGCCCTCGAGCACGGAGCTCCGGGGGAATTTGCCTCATTTCTTCTAAGTCCCCTTTCCAGCGGGGAACTTTGAAACATTGTATCCGACCAAAGGAAGGCTGTTGGCGGGCACGGCGCGGCTCATAGCCGGCCCTCGAGCACGGAGCTCCGGGGGAATTTGCCTCATTTCTTCTAAGTCCCCTTTCCAGCGGGGAACTTTGAAACATTGTATCCGACCAAAGGAAGGCTGTTGGCGGGCACGGCGCGGCTCATAGCCGGCCCTCGAGCACGGAGCTCCGGGGGAATTTGCCTCATTTCTTCTAAGTCCCCTTTCCAGCGGGGAACTTTGAAACATTGTATCCGACCACTGAAGGCTGTTGGCGGGCACGGCGCGGCTCATAGCCGGCCCTCGGGCACGGAGCTCCGGGTGAATTTGCCTCATTTCTTCTAAGTCCCCTTTCCAGCGGGGAACTTTGAAACATTGTATCCGACCGTGGAAGGCTGTTGGCGGGCACGGCGCGGCTCATAGCCGGCCCTCGGGCACGGAGCTCCGGGTGAATTTGCCTCATTTCTTCTAAGTCCCCTTTCCAGCGGGGAACTTTGAAACATTGTATCCGACCACTGAAGGCTGTTGGCGGGCGCGGCGCGGCTCACAGCCCGCCCTCAGGCACGGAGCTCCGGGGAAATTTGCCTCATTTCTTCTAAGTCCCCTTTCCAGCGGGGACCTTTCAAACATTGTATCCGACCACTGAAGGCTGTTGGCGGACGCGGCGCGGCTCACAGCCCGCCCTCAGGCACGGAGCTCCGGGGAAATTTGCCTCATTTCTTCTAAGTCCCCTTTCCAGCGGGGAACTTTCAAACATTGTATCCGACCACTGAAGGCTGTTGGCGGGCGCGGCGCGGCTCACAGCCCGCACTCAGGCACGGAGCTCCGGGGAAATTTGCCTCATTTCTTCTAAGTCCCCTTTCCAGCGGGGACCTTTCAAACATTGTATCCGACCACTGAAGGCTGTTGGCGGACGCGGCGCGGCTCACAGCCCGCCCTCAGGCACGGAGCTCCGGGGAAATTTGCCTCATTTCTTCTAAGTCCCCTTTCCAGCGGGGAACTTTCAAACATTGTATCCGACCACTGAAGGCTGTTGGCGGGCGCGGCGCGGCTCACAGCCCGCACTCAGGCACGGAGCTCCGGGGAAATTTGCCTCATTTCTTCTAAGTCCCCTTTCCAGCGGGGACCTTTCAAACATTGTATCCGACCACTGAAGGCTGTTGGCGGACGCGGCGCGGCTCACAGCCCGCCCTCAGGCACGGAGCTCCGGGGAAATTTGCCTCATTTCTTCTAAGTCCCCTTTCCAGCGGGGACCTTTCAAACATTGTATCCGACCACTGAAGGCTGTTGGCGGACGCGGCGCGGCTCACAGCCCGCCCTCAGGCACGGAGCTCCGGGGGAATTTGCCCCCTCATTTCTTCTAAGTCCCCTTTAGGCGACCAGGGGTTGACAATTTAGGTGACCAGGGGTTGACAATTTAGGCGACCAGGGGTGACTTTTAGGCGACCAGGGGTGAGGTTTAGGCGACCAGGGGTGAGGTTTAGGCGACCAGGGGTAGCGTTTAGGCGACCAGGGGCGTTGCAGTTCCGCCGAATTGCATTAGGGGCGCTGCAGTAGGCAAACGTTTTTACCCCTAGTCAGAGGGTCATTTGCCTACTTCCCAGGTTTACCCGGGTTTTCCAAAACACCTGGGGCACATTTTTAGGAACCACGTTTTTAGAAACAAAAATTCTTCTATGTCCACCTCCGTGAAAGAAATTGCCCAATGGTTCCCGCGGAAGAGAGCTGCCAGGCGGACGCATACTGCAATAACGGCCGCCCTGGCGCTCTGGTGGATGTTATCCTCGAAATTTCTTCTATGTGCCCATTCCAGCGGGCAACTTGCGAACAATGGTGTCCGACCATGGAAGGCTGTTGGCGGACGCGGCGCGGCTCACAGCCCGCCCTCAGGCACGGAGCTCCGGGGGAATTTTCCCCTCATTTCTTCTAAGTCCCCATTCCAGCGGGGAGCTTGCAAACGTGGTATCCGACCACTGAAGGCTGTTGGCGGGCACGGCCCCACCAGCGCAACACGGCACTTCCTATGACTCGGGTCCGACGCAGGAGGAGCGGTCCTCCCGGCCCCGCCACACGGCACTTCCTATGACTCGGGTCCGACGCAGGAGGAGCGGTCCTCCCGGCCCCGCCACACGGCACTTCCTATGACTCGGGTCCGACGCAGGAGGAGCGGTCCTCCCGGCCCCGCCACACGGCACTTCCTATGACTCGGGTCCGACGCAGGAGGAGCGGTCCTCCCGGCCCCACCACCGCCACACGGCACTTCCCATGACCCGGGGACCGACGCAGGAGGAGCGGTCCTCCCGGCCCCACCGCAACACACACAACCACTGACCGATTGGCAATCATGACCCGCCATCGGAGGGCCCCTGCCGGCCCCGGCCTCGCGCCGGGGTGTTCGGGTGGACGGTTCCTTCGGCCTGCGGGTCGACCTCTGAGCGTTGGCCGGCACCGCAGCACCGCAGCACACACATAACCACTGACCGATTGGCAATCATGACCCGCCATCGGAGGGCCCCTGCCGGCCCCGGCCTCGCGCCGGGGTGTTCGGGTGGACGGTTCCTTCGGCCTGCGGGTCGACCTCTGAGCGTTGGCCGGCACCGCAGCACACACACAACCACTGACCGATTGGCAATCATGACCCGCCATCGGAGGGCCCCTGCCGGCCCCGGCCTCGCGCCGGGGTGTTCGGGTGGACGGTTCCTTCGGCCTGCGGGTCGACCTCTGAGCGTTGGCCGGCACCGCAGCACACACATAACCACTGACCGATTGGCAATCATGACCCGCCATCGGAGGGCCCCTGCCGGCCCCGGCCTCGCGCCGGGGTGTTCGGGTGGACGGTTCCTTCGGCCTGCGGGTCGACCTCTGCGCGTTGGCCGGCACTTCCCTACCGTTACCCACCCCACCCCTGGGGTTGTGACAAAACGGCACTTCCTATGACTCGGGGTCCGACGCAGGAGGAGCGGTCCTCCCGGCCCATCTCGCACCCACACCCTGACATGTACTGCACCACACCAACCACTGACCGATTGGCAAGCATGACCCGCCATCGGAGGGCCCCTGCCGGCCCCGGCCTCGCGCCGGGGTGTTCGGGTGGACGGTTCCTTCGGCCTGCGGATCGACCTCTAGCGCACCAACCAGCGCGAAACCGCTTTCGTCGCGAGACCGAGACGACCCTGTCGCGTGCCCGTCGGCCACACGGGCCCAGAGATGTCCTACACGGGAGTTCCGCCGCGCTCGCGGGTGCCCCGCCACGAGAGGGGTGCGGGAGCCCAGGCCCGCGTCAGCCGAGCGGTCCTTCCCGAAAAAGCATGTTTCTCAAACCCTACCGGCGTCTGTCAGAAGACGCCGCCTCCGAGTGCGTGTTGCGGTCGCGGGCGTGCGGGCGGCTCCGGCTCCCTCCCGCGACTGACCGCCACGCGGTAACGCGGCCTCTACGGACCGAGTACATACCGAGGCCCAGCCGACTTCCTCACCGCGCACGGGGGCTGAATCGGTAACGGAAATTTCGGTAGCCCACGTCCGAAAAAAATGAGAGAGAAAAAACAACGAGGGAGGCTGGGGTGCCGCCGGGGGTAACCCCGCGGGAGGCCGTCTCCCGCGGGCGCCGCCCGGTCCCCGCGCCCGGCTCCCCGCTCAGCTCCGGTTCCAATGCAAGAAACACAGACCGCCGGACGCGAGGGCTACCTGGTTGATCCTGCCAGTAGCATATGCTTGTCTCAAAGATTAAGCCATGCAAGTCTAAGTACACACGGTTCCGATACAGTGAAACTGCGAATGGCTCATTAAATCAGTTATGGTTCCTTTGATCGCTCCACCGTTACTTGGATAACTGTGGCAATTCTAGAGCTAATACATGCAAACGAGCGCCGACCCGTCTCCGCGGGGACGCGCGCATTTATCAGACCCAAAACCCACGCGGGTTCGGTTTGCCGCGGTGCAGCGGGCCCGCCGGCTTTCACAGCCGGCGGGCTGTCGGTCTCCGCGGTGCCGCCGGCCCGGCCCCCCCTTTGGTGACTCTAGATAACGCCCGAGCCGATCGCCGGCCCCCCCGCGGCGGCGACGTCTCATTCGAATGTCTGCCCTATCAACTTTCGATGGTACTTTCTGCGCCTACCATGGTGACAACG
>NW_028283785.1:25000-27500 GCF_059441095.1 Idiotropiscis lumnitzeri
CAAAGACTTTATTTGAATTGGTGATGGCGAACGGAAGAAGCATGAACACGTATCGGCTGGTGGCGAAAGTGATGGGAGGTGGGAGAACGGCTGAGCAGGTGAGGAGCAAGTGGAGGATCCTGCATAGGGGAACGGCAAGCTGCGGACCCAATGCTCATCAGGAGATGGACAATGATGGAAAGGTACCGATAAGTGAAACCCCGTTGGTGGAAGGGGCAAAAATAAAGTTGAGAGAGGCGCTGGAAGGAGCAACGGGTTCGGAGGACAGAGATGAGATTGGGGCCATAGCTGCTCTAGTCAGGGACGTAGATCAGGAGCCTGGGCTGATCGAAACTTCGGCGTTGGATCTGATTAGCCTGGCAGGAGCAGGCAGGAGGGCGAAAAAGGATGGCTGGAGACGCAAAAGGACGGGCAGTAAAAGGGCGAAACGCAAGGGAACAAAGCTAAAGTGGACATTGGAACATGAAAGATTCAGAAAGATACAGTTCCTATATGACAATAATAAGGTGAGCCTGGTGAATCTAATTCTCACCGGGGGTCAGGTGGTGGAGTGCCTGCTACCATCTGACAAAGTCCATCAGTACTACAAAGAGAAATGGGAAGGAATAAAGCCCTTCATGGGGCTGGGTGAGTTCCAAGCGGCGGGTAGGACCAACAATGCGTTTTTCCACAAACCAATCCTGGCAGGTGAAGTCAGATCCAACCTGGCTAGAATGTCAACAAGCTCAGCTCCGGGACCAGACGGGATCAGTAAGAGGGCCTTACTGAGATGGGACAGGAGCGGGAAGCAACTGGCGAGGCTGTACACCGCATGGTTGATTAAGGGAACCATACCTAAGGCCTTCAAGGAATGTCGCACTAAGCTGCTGCCTAAGTCGATAGACAAGAAAGAACTGAGCCTTATAACAGCATGGAGACCGGTCACCATTGGGTCTCTAGTGATGAGACTGTTCAGTAGAATCATCGCTATGAGACTGGTAAAGGCGTGCCCCATAAACTCACGACAAAGGGGCTTCCTAGAGGCAGCGGCAGGATGTGGCGAAAATTTGATGGTTCTGGACCGGATAGTGAAGAGGGCGAAGATTGGTGACGAACCGTTGGCAGTGGTTTTCATTGACTTCGCGAAGGCCTTTGACTCCGTCTTGCATGAGCATATCCTGTGTGCTTTAAGACATAAAGGGGTCGACAACCATGTTGTGGAGTTGATCCGGGACTCTTATGTGGACTGCTCGACCAGGGTAGGCTGTGGTAGTGCCACAACCCCGCCTATAAATATGATGGTTGGAGTCAAGCAAGGAGACCCTTTGTCCCCTCTGCTCTTTAACATCGCAATGGACCCTCTCATCCATACGCTCGAAGTGGCTGGCTCTGGGCTGAGATGGGGTGAACGAAAGCTCACCACGCTGGCATTCGCTGACGACTTGGTTCTATTGAGCGGATCAAAGGAAGGAATGGGAGCAAATCTGAAATTGGTCGAAGACTTCTGCAGGTTTACCGGGCTGACAGTACAACCAAAGAAATGCAGCGGCTTCTGGATTGAAAATGGAGTCGTTGAGACAAACACCGAGTGGCGACTCGAAGATATTCCACTACGAATGTTATCAAGTGGAGATGAGGTCAAATATCTGGGGGTAATGGTTGGGCCCAGGGACGGGATTGTCCCAGCCGATTTATTGGCTATGATAGAGGAGATGCTGGTGAAAGTGAAAAGAGCCCCACTTAAGCCATACCAGAGAATAAACTTACTGAAACAGTATTTGCTCCCAAAGGTGGTGTTCCAGGCCGACATGAGTGAGGTGTCAGCAACCAGATTGGCCCAGGCGGATAGAGCAATAAGAAGGGCGGTGAAGGAATGGCTGAACATGGCACAGTCCACGTGCAACGGGATCCTTTATGCAAGGAACAGAGACGGTGGTTTAGGGCTGCTGAGACTGGAAAAAGCAGTACCTAGAATCCAAGTCAGGAGGATTTGGAGTATGGCGGGCTCGGATGAGTGGCTGATACGGACGATAGCAATTGACCGAGTCAGTGGCGATGGATGGCCGGTCCTGTGGAAGAGAGCCGGAGGAAAAGCTGAGGACGTGCCGGAATGGAACCCAGGGGACCCTGAGGAAAGACCATCGAAAGATCAACTGAAGCTTCCACACTGGCGGGACGTGGAGTGTGAGATATGGAGCAACTTGGTGACCCAAGGACCAGGTGCAGGCCTGTTCAGGGCCGACATGATAAGCAACACCTGGCTGGCTGATCCGACGGCAGTAGGCATGAATCATAAGGAATGGCTTGGAGCGCTGAGGCTGCGAGCGGGAGTAGTACCCACGAGGGAATTCCTAGCAAGAGGAACGAAATTGAAGGAGAAACACTGCAGAGGATGTGAAAAGGCAAAAGAAACATGCGCTCATATATTGGGACAATGCCCAATGCTGAAAAAGTTGCGAATCAGGCGGCATGACATGATCTGTGGCCTAGTGGCTGATGAAGCAACGGCGCTTGGCTGGAC
>NW_028283785.1:45000-57500 GCF_059441095.1 Idiotropiscis lumnitzeri
CTCCGGGGGAGGAGTGCGGGCGTGTGTCACACTTAGCCCGGAGAGGAGCACCTTCCCCGGGCACAGACGGTGCCAAGCGGCCCCTAAGTTTGCCCTTATGGAAGCTCCGGAGGAGGAGTGCGGGCGTGTGTCACACTTGGCCCGAATATGAGCACCTTCCCCGGGCACAGGCGGTGCCAAGCGGCCCCTAAGTTTGCCCAAATGGAAGCTCCGGAGGAGGAGTGCGGGCGTGTGTCACACTTGGCCCGAATATGAGCACCTTCCCCGGGCACAGGCGGTGCCAAGCGGCCCCTAAGTTTGCCCAAATGGAAGCTCCGGAGGAGGAGTGCGGGCGTGTGTCACACTTGGCCCGAATATGAGCACCTTCCCCGGGCACAGACGGTGCCAAGCGGCCCCTAAGTTTGCCCAAATGGAAGCTCCGGAGGAGGAGTGCATGCTGCCTGACAGTGAAGCCGACTATGAGCACCTTCCCCGGGCACAGGCGGTGCCAAGCGGCCCCTAAGTCTACCCTCATGGAAGCTCCGGAGGAGGAGTGCGGGCGTGTGTCACACTTGGCCCGAATATGAGCACCTTCCCCGGGCACAGACGGTGCCAAGCGGCCCCTAAGTTTGCCCAAATGGAAGCTCCGGAGGAGGAGTGCACGCTGTGTGACAGTGAAGCCGAATATGAGCACCTTCCCCGGGCACAGGCGGTGCCAAGCGGCCCCTAAGTCTACCCTTATGGAAGCTCCGGAGGAGGAGTGCGGGCGTGTGTCACACTTGGCCCGAATAGGAGCACCTTCCCCGGGCACAGACGGTGCCAAGCGGCCCCTAAGTTTGCCCTTATGGAAGCTCCGGAGGAGGAGTGCATGCTGTGTGACAGTGAAGCCGAATAGGAGCACCTTCCCCGTGCACAGGCGGTGCCAAGCGGCCCCTAAGTTTGCCCTAATGGAAGCTCCGGAGGAGGAGTGCGGGCGTGTGTCACACTTGGCCCGAATAGGAGCACCTTCCCCGGGCACAGACGGTGCCAAGCGGCCCCTAAGTTTGCCCAAATGGAAGCTCCGGAGGAGGAGTGCATGCTGCCTGACAGTGAAGCCGAATATGAGCACCTTCCCCGGGCACAGGCGGTGCCAAGCGGCCCCTAAGTTTGCCCTAATGGAAGCTCCGGGGGAGGAGTGCGGGCGTGTGTCACACTTAGCCCGGAGAGGAGCACCTTCCCCGGGCACAGGCGGTGCCAAGCGGCCCCTAAGTTTGCCCTTATGGAAGCTCCGGAGGATGAGTGCATGCTGCCTGACAGTGAAGCCGAATATGAGCACCTTCCCCGGGCACAGGCGGTGCCAAGCGGCCCCTAAGTTTGCCCTAATGGAAGCTCCGGGGGAGGAGTGCGGGCGTGTGTCACACTTAGCCCGGAGAGGAGCACCTTCCCCGGGCACAGACGGTGCCAAGCGGCCCCTAAGTTTGCCCTTATGGAAGCTCCGGAGGAGGAGTGCGGGCGTGTGTCACACTTGGCCCGAATATGAGCACCTTCCCCGGGCACAGGCGGTGCCAAGCGGCCCCTAAGTTTGCCCAAATGGAAGCTCCGGAGGAGGAGTGCGGGCGTGTGTCACACTTGGCCCGAATATGAGCACCTTCCCCGGGCACAGGCGGTGCCAAGCGGCCCCTAAGTTTGCCCAAATGGAAGCTCCGGAGGAGGAGTGCGGGCGTGTGTCACACTTGGCCCGAATATGAGCACCTTCCCCGGGCACAGACGGTGCCAAGCGGCCCCTAAGTTTGCCCAAATGGAAGCTCCGGAGGAGGAGTGCATGCTGCCTGACAGTGAAGCCGACTATGAGCACCTTCCCCGGGCACAGGCGGTGCCAAGCGGCCCCTAAGTCTACCCTCATGGAAGCTCCGGAGGAGGAGTGCGGGCGTGTGTCACACTTGGCCCGAATATGAGCACCTTCCCCGGGCACAGACGGTGCCAAGCGGCCCCTAAGTTTGCCCAAATGGAAGCTCCGGAGGAGGAGTGCACGCTGTGTGACAGTGAAGCCGAATATGAGCACCTTCCCCGGGCACAGGCGGTGCCAAGCGGCCCCTAAGTCTACCCTTATGGAAGCTCCGGAGGAGGAGTGCGGGCGTGTGTCACACTTGGCCCGAATAGGAGCACCTTCCCCGGGCACAGACGGTGCCAAGCGGCCCCTAAGTTTGCCCTTATGGAAGCTCCGGAGGAGGAGTGCATGCTGTGTGACAGTGAAGCCGAATAGGAGCACCTTCCCCGTGCACAGGCGGTGCCAAGCGGCCCCTAAGTTTGCCCTAATGGAAGCTCCGGAGGAGGAGTGCGGGCGTGTGTCACACTTGGCCCGAATAGGAGCACCTTCCCCGGGCACAGACGGTGCCAAGCGGCCCCTAAGTTTGCCCAAATGGAAGCTCCGGAGGAGGAGTGCATGCTGCCTGACAGTGAAGCCGAATATGAGCACCTTCCCCGGGCACAGGCGGTGCCAAGCGGCCCCTAAGTTTGCCCTAATGGAAGCTCCGGAGGAGGAGTGCGGGCGTGTGTCACACTTAGCCCGGAGAGGAGCACCTTCCCCGGGCACAGGCGGTGCCAAGTGGCCCCTAAGTTTGCCCTAATGGAAGCTCCGGACAGTGAAGCCGAATATGAGCACCTTCCCCGGGCACAGGCGGTGCCAAGTGGCCCCTAAGTCTACCCTCATGGAAGCTCCGGAGGAGGAGTGCATGCTGTGTGACAGTGAAGCCGAATAGGAGCACCTTCCCCGGGCACAGACGGTGCCAAGCGGCCCCTAAGTTTGCCCTTATGGAAGCTCCGGAGGAGGAGTGCATGCTGTGTGACAGTGAAGCCGAATAGGAGCACCTTCCCCGGGCACAGACGGTGCCAAGCGGCCCCTAAGTTTGCCCTTATGGAAGCTCCGGAGGAGGAGTGCATGCTGTGTGACAGTGAAGCCGAATAGGAGCACCTTCCCCGGGCACAGACGGTGCCAAGCGGCCCCTAAGTTTGCCCTTATGGAAGCTCCGGAGGAGGAGTGCGGGCGTGTGTCACACTTGGCCCGAATATGAGCACCTTCCCCGGGCACAGACGGTGCCAAGCGGCCCCTAAGTCTACCCTCATGGAAGCTCCGGAGGAGGAGTGCGGGCGTGTGTCACACTTGGCCCGAATATGAGCACCTTCCCCGGGCACAGACGGTGCCAAGCGGCCCCTAAGTTTGCCCAAATGGAAGCTCCGGAGGAGGAGTGCACGCTGTGTGACAGTGAAGCCGAATATGAGCACCTTCCCCGGGCACAGGCGGTGCCAAGCGGCCCCTAAGTTTGCCCAAATGGAAGCTCCGGAGGAGGAGTGCATGCTGCCTGACAGTGAAGCCGAATATGAGCACCTTCCCCGGGCACAGACGGTGCCAAGCGGCCCCTAAGTTTGCCCAAATGGAAGCTCCGGAGGAGGAGTGCATGCTGCATGACAGTGAAGCCGAATAGGAGCACCTTCCCCGGGCACAGACGGTGCCAAGCGGCCCCTAAGTTTGCCCTAATGGAAGCTCCGGAGGAGGAGTGCATGCTGCCTGACAGTGAAGCCGAATATGAGCACCTTCCCCGGGCACAGGCGGTGCCAAGCGGCCCCTAAGTTTGCCCAAATGGAAGCTCCGGAGGAGGAGTGCATGCTGCCTGACAGTGAAGCCGAATATGAGCACCTTCCCCGGGCACAGGCGGTGCCAAGCGGCCCCTAAGTTTGCCCAAATGGAAGCTCCGGAGGAGGAGTGCGGGCGTGTGTCACACTTGGCCCGAATATGAGCACCTTCCCCGGGCACAGGCGGTGCCAAGCGGCCCCTAAGTTTACCCTCATGGAAACTCCGGAGGAGGAGGGCGGGCGTGTGTCACACTTGGCCCGAATATGAGGACCTTCCCCGGGCACAGGCCGTGCCAAGCGGCCCCTAAGTCTACCCTTATGGAAGCTCCGGAGGAGGAGTGCATGCTGCCTGACAGTGAAGCCGAATAGGAGCACCTTCCCCGGGCACAGACGGTGCCAAGCGGCCCCTAAGTTTGCCCTTATGGAAGCTCCGGAGGAGGAGTGCATGCTGTGTGACAGTGAAGCCGAATAGGAGCACCTTCCCCGGGCACAGACGGTGCCAAGCGGCCCCTAAGTCTACCCTTATGGAAGCTCCGGAGGAGGAGTGCGGGCGTGTGTCACACTTGGCCCGAATAGGAGCACCTTCCCCGGGCACAGACGGTGCCAAGCGGCCCCTAAGTTTGCCCTTATGGAAGCTCCGGAGGAGGAGTGCATGCTGTGTGACAGTGAAGCCGAATAGGAGCACCTTCCCCGTGCACAGGCGGTGCCAAGCGGCCCCTAAGTTTGCCCTAATGGAAGCTCCGGAGGAGGAGTGCGGGCGTGTGTCACACTTGGCCCGAATAGGAGCACCTTCCCCGGGCACAGACGGTGCCAAGCGGCCCCTAAGTTTGCCCAAATGGAAGCTCCGGAGGAGGAGTGCATGCTGCCTGACAGTGAAGCCGAATATGAGCACCTTCCCCGGGCACAGGCGGTGCCAAGCGGCCCCTAAGTTTGCCCTAATGGAAGCTCCGGGGGAGGAGTGCGGGCGTGTGTCACACTTAGCCCGGAGAGGAGCACCTTCCCCGGGCACAGGCGGTGCCAAGCGGCCCCTAAGTTTGCCCTTATGGAAGCTCCGGAGGATGAGTGCATGCTGCCTGACAGTGAAGCCGAATATGAGCACCTTCCCCGGGCACAGGCGGTGCCAAGCGGCCCCTAAGTTTGCCCTAATGGAAGCTCCGGGGGAGGAGTGCGGGCGTGTGTCACACTTAGCCCGGAGAGGAGCACCTTCCCCGGGCACAGACGGTGCCAAGCGGCCCCTAAGTTTGCCCTTATGGAAGCTCCGGAGGAGGAGTGCGGGCGTGTGTCACACTTGGCCCGAATATGAGCACCTTCCCCGGGCACAGGCGGTGCCAAGCGGCCCCTAAGTTTGCCCAAATGGAAGCTCCGGAGGAGGAGTGCGGGCGTGTGTCACACTTGGCCCGAATATGAGCACCTTCCCCGGGCACAGGCGGTGCCAAGCGGCCCCTAAGTTTGCCCAAATGGAAGCTCCGGAGGAGGAGTGCGGGCGTGTGTCACACTTGGCCCGAATATGAGCACCTTCCCCGGGCACAGACGGTGCCAAGCGGCCCCTAAGTTTGCCCAAATGGAAGCTCCGGAGGAGGAGTGCATGCTGCCTGACAGTGAAGCCGACTATGAGCACCTTCCCCGGGCACAGGCGGTGCCAAGCGGCCCCTAAGTCTACCCTCATGGAAGCTCCGGAGGAGGAGTGCGGGCGTGTGTCACACTTGGCCCGAATATGAGCACCTTCCCCGGGCACAGACGGTGCCAAGCGGCCCCTAAGTTTGCCCAAATGGAAGCTCCGGAGGAGGAGTGCACGCTGTGTGACAGTGAAGCCGAATATGAGCACCTTCCCCGGGCACAGGCGGTGCCAAGCGGCCCCTAAGTTTGCCCTTATGGAAGCTCCGGAGGAGGAGTGCATGCTGTGTGACAGTGAAGCCGAATATGAGCACCTTCCCCGGGCACAGGCGGTGCCAAGCGGCCCCTAAGTTTGCCCAAATGGAAGCTCCGGAGGAGGAGTGCGGGCGTGTGTCACACTTGGCCCGAATAGGAGCACCTTCCCCGGGCACGGGCGGTGCCAAGCGGCCCCTAAGTTTGCCCAAATGGAAGCTCCGGAGGAGGAGTGCATGCTGCCTGACAGTGAAGCCGAATATGAGCACCTTCCCCGGGCACAGGCGGTGCCAAGCGGCCCCTAAGTCTACCCTCATGGAAGCTCCGGAGGAGGAGTGCGGGCGTGTGTCACACTTGGCCCGAATAGGAGCACCTTCCCCGGGCACAGACGGTGCCAAGCGGCCCCTAAGTTTGCCCTTATGGAAGCTCCGGAGGAGGAGTGCATGCTGCCTGACAGTGAAGCCGAATATGAGCACCTTCCCCGGGCACAGGCGGTGCCAAGCGGCCCCTAAGTCTACCCTCATGGAAGCTCCGGAGGAGGAGGGCGGGCGTGTGTCACACTTGGCCCGAAGAGGAGCACCTTCCCCGGGCACGGACGGTGCCAAGCGGCCCCTAAGTTTGCCCTTATGGAAGCTCCGGAGGAGGAGTGCATGCTGTGTGACAGTGAAGCCGAATAGAAGCACCTTCCCCGGGCACGGACGGTGCCAAGCGGCCCCTAAGTTTGCCCAAATGGAAGCTCCGGAGGAGGAGTGCATGCTGCCTGACAGTGAAGCCGAATATGAGCACCTTCCCCGGGCACAGGCGGTGCCAAGTGGCCCCTAAGTTTGCCCAAATGGAAGCTCCGGAGGAGGAGTGCGGGCGTGTGTCACACTTGGCCCGAATATGAGCACCTTCCCCGGGCACAGGCGGTGCCAAGCGGCCCCTAAGTTTGCCCTTATGGAAGCTCCGGAGGATGAGTGCATGCTGTGTGACAGTGAAGCCGAATATGAGCACCTTCCCCGGGCACAGGCGGTGCCAAGCGGCCCCTAAGTTTACCCTCATGGAAGCTCCGGAGGAGGAGGGCGGGCGTGTGTCACACTTGGCCCGAATAGGAGCACCTTCCCCGGGCACGGACGGTGCCAAGCGGCCCCTAAGTTTACCCTCATGGAAGCTCCGGAGGAGGAGGGCGGGCGTGTGTCACACTTGGCCCGAATAGGAGCACCTTCCCCGGGCACGGACGGTGCCAAGCGGCCCCTAAGTTTGCCCAAATGGAAGCTCCGGAGGAGGAGTGCATGCTGCCTGACAGTGAAGCCGAATATGAGCACCTTCCCCGGGCACAGGCGGTGCCAAGTGGCCCCTAAGTTTGCCCAAATGGAAGCTCCGGAGGAGGAGTGCGGGCGTGTGTCACACTTGGCCCGAATATGAGCACCTTCCCCGGGCACAGGCGGTGCCAAGCGGCCCCTAAGTTTGCCCTTATGGAAGCTCCGGAGGATGAGTGCATGCTGTGTGACAGTGAAGCCGAATATGAGCACCTTCCCCGGGCACGGGCGGTGCCAAGCGTCCCCTAAGTTTGCCCAAATGGAAGCTCCGGAGGAGGAGTGCGGGCGTGTGTCACACTTGGCCCGAATAGGAGCACCTTCCCCGGGCACAGGCGGTGCCAAGCGGCCCCTAAGTTTGCCCAAATGGAAGCTCCGGTGGAGGAGTGCATGCTGCATGACAGTGAAGCCGAATAGGAGCACCTTCCCCGGGCACAGGCGGTGCCAAGCGGCCCCTAAGTTTGCCCTTATGGAAGCTCCGGAGGATGAGTGCATGCTGTGTGACAGTGAAGCCGAATATGAGCACCTTCCCCGGGCACAGGCGGTGCCAAGCGGCCCCTAAGTTTGCCCTTATGGAAGCTCCGGAGGATGAGTGCATGCTGTGTGACAGTGAAGCCGAATAGGAGCACCTTCCCCGGGCACAGGCGGTGCCAAGCGGCCCCTAAGTTTACCCTCATGGAAGCTCCGGAGGAGGAGGGCGGGCGTGTGTCACACTTGGCCCGAATAGGAGCACCTTCCCCGGGCACGGACGGTGCCAAGCGGCCCCTAAGTTTGCCCAAATGGAAGCTCCGGAGGAGGAGTGCATGCTGCCTGACAGTGAAGCCGAATATGAGCACCTTCCCCGGGCACAGGCGGTGCCAAGTGGCCCCTAAGTCGGTAAAGGTTGAAATAAGTAAATAAATACAAAAAGGACGAGGGGGGGAAAAAAGGCAAAAACGTAGAAAATCCCCCCATTCATTTCAATGGGCTCGGCCGATTTGGGCTTGCGGGACCGCCGAGGGCACGCCGGAGGGCGGTTGAGTCGGTAAAAGTTGAAATAAATGAATAAATACAAAAAGGACGAGGGGGGGGGAAAAAAAAAGGCAAAAACGTATAAAATTCCCCCATTCATTTCAATGGGCTCGGCCGAATTGGGCTTGCGGGACCGCCGAGGGCACGCCGGAGGGCGGTTGAGTCGGTAAAAGTTGAAATAAATGAATAAATACAAAAAGAACGAGGGGGGGAAAAAAAGGCAAAAACGTATAAAATTCCCCCATTCATTTCAATGGGCTCGGCTAAAATGGGCCTGCAGTACTGCCGAGAGGCCGCCGGAGGACGCCCTAGTAGGCAAACGTTGATCCCCACACACGAGGGGTCAGTTAGGCGACCAGGGGTAGCGTTTAGGCGACCAGGGGTAGCGTTTAGGTGACCAGGGGAAGCGTTTAGGCGACCAGGGGTAGCGTTTAGGTGACCAGGGGTAGCGTTTAGGCGACCAGGGGTAGCGTTTAGGCGACCAGGGGTAGCGTTTAGGCGACCAGGGGTAGCTTTTAGGCGACCAGGGGTAGCTTTTAGGCGACCAGGGGTAGCGTTTAGGCGACCAGGGGCGTTGCAGTTCCGCCGAATTGCATTAGGGGCGCTGCAGTAGGCAAACGTTCTTCCCCCCTAGTCAGAGGGTCATTTGCCTACTTCCCAGGTTTACCCGGGTTTTCCAAAACACCTGGGGCACATTTTCAGGGATCACGTTTTTAGAAACAAAAATATTCATAATTTCTTCTAAGTCCCCTTTCCAGCGGGGAACTTTGAAACATTGTATCCGACCACTGAAGGCTGTTGGCGGGCACGGCGCGGCAAACAGCCCGCACTCAGGCATGGAGCTCCGGGGAAAGTTGCCTAATTTCTTCTAAGTCCCCTTTCCAGCGGGGAACTTTGAAACATTGTATCCGACCGTGGAAGGCTGTTGGCGGGCACGGCGCGGCTCATAGCCGGCCCTCGGGCACGGAGCTCCGGGTGAATTTTCACAAATTTCTTCTAAGTCCCCTTTCCAGCGGGGAACTTTGAAACATTGTATCCGACCGTGGAAGGCTGTTGGCGGGCACGGCGCGGCTCATAGCCGGCCCTCGGGCACGGAGCTCCGGGTGAATTTTACAAATTTCTTCTAAGTCCCCTTTCCAGCGGGGAACTTTGAAACATTGTATCCGACCGTGGAAGGCTGTTGGCGGGCACGGCGCGGCTCATAGCCGGCCCTCAGGCACGGAGCTCCGGGTGAATTTTCACAAATTTCTTCTAAGTCCCCTTTCCAGCGGGGAACTTTGAAACATTGTATCCGACCGTGGAAGGCTGTTGGCGGGCACGGCGCGGCTCATAGCCGGCCCTCGGGCACGGAGCTCCGGGTGAATTTTCACAAATTTCTTCTAAGTCCCCTTTCCAGCGGGGAACTTTGAAACATTGTATCCGACCGTGGAAGGCTGTTGGCGGGCACGGCGCGGCTCATAGCCGGCCCTCGGGCACGGAGCTCCGGGTGAATTTTCACAAATTTCTTCTAAGTCCC
Source organism: Idiotropiscis lumnitzeri (assembly GCF_059441095.1). NCBI lineage: Eukaryota > Metazoa > Chordata > Actinopteri > Syngnathiformes > Syngnathidae > Idiotropiscis > Idiotropiscis lumnitzeri. Next base: position 54,277 of record NW_028283785.1, read on the forward strand.
CTTTCCAGCGGGGAACTTTGAAACATTGTATCCGACCGTGGAAGGCTGTTGGCGGGCACGGCGCGGCTCATAGCCGGCCCTCAGGCACGGAGCTCCGGGTGAATTTTCACAAATTTCTTCTAAGTCCCCTTTCCAGCGGGGAACTTTGAAACATTGTATCCGACCAAAGGAAGGCTGTTGGCGGGCGCGGCGCGGCTCATAGCCGGCCCTCGGGCACGGAGCTCCGGGTGAATTTTACTCAATTCTTCTAAGTCCCCTTTCCAGCGGGGAACTTTCAAACATTGTATCCGACCACTGAAGGCTGTTGGCGGGCGCGGCGCGGCTCACAGCCCGCCATCAGGCACGGAGCTCCGGGGAAATTTGCCTCATTTCTTCTAAGTCCCCTTTCCAGCGGGGAACTTTCAAACATTGTATCCGACCAAAGGAAGGCTGTTGGCGGGCGCGGCGCGGCTCACAGCCCGCCCTCAGGCACGGAGCTCCGGTGAAATTTGCTCAATTCTTCTAAGTCCCCTTTCCAGCGGGGAACTTTGAAACATTGTATCCGACCAAAGGAAGGCTGTTGGCGGGCACGGCGCGGCTCATAGCCGGCCCTCGAGCACGGAGCTCCGGGGGAATTTGCCTCATTTCTTCTAAGTCCCCTTTCCAGCGGGGAACTTTGAAACATTGTATCCGACCAAAGGAAGGCTGTTGGCGGGCACGGCGCGGCTCATAGCCGGCCCTCGAGCACGGAGCTCCGGGGGAATTTGCCTCATTTCTTCTAAGTCCCCTTTCCAGCGGGGAACTTTGAAACATTGTATCCGACCAAAGGAAGGCTGTTGGCGGGCACGGCGCGGCTCATAGCCGGCCCTCGAGCACGGAGCTCCGGGGGAATTTGCCTCATTTCTTCTAAGTCCCCTTTCCAGCGGGGAACTTTGAAACATTGTATCCGACCACTGAAGGCTGTTGGCGGGCACGGCGCGGCTCATAGCCGGCCCTCGGGCACGGAGCTCCGGGTGAATTTGCCTCATTTCTTCTAAGTCCCCTTTCCAGCGGGGAACTTTGAAACATTGTATCCGACCGTGGAAGGCTGTTGGCGGGCACGGCGCGGCTCATAGCCGGCCCTCGGGCACGGAGCTCCGGGTGAATTTGCCTCATTTCTTCTAAGTCCCCTTTCCAGCGGGGAACTTTGAAACATTGTATCCGACCACTGAAGGCTGTTGGCGGGCGCGGCGCGGCTCACAGCCCGCCCTCAGGCACGGAGCTCCGGGGAAATTTGCCTCATTTCTTCTAAGTCCCCTTTCCAGCGGGGACCTTTCAAACATTGTATCCGACCACTGAAGGCTGTTGGCGGACGCGGCGCGGCTCACAGCCCGCCCTCAGGCACGGAGCTCCGGGGAAATTTGCCTCATTTCTTCTAAGTCCCCTTTCCAGCGGGGAACTTTCAAACATTGTATCCGACCACTGAAGGCTGTTGGCGGGCGCGGCGCGGCTCACAGCCCGCACTCAGGCACGGAGCTCCGGGGAAATTTGCCTCATTTCTTCTAAGTCCCCTTTCCAGCGGGGACCTTTCAAACATTGTATCCGACCACTGAAGGCTGTTGGCGGACGCGGCGCGGCTCACAGCCCGCCCTCAGGCACGGAGCTCCGGGGAAATTTGCCTCATTTCTTCTAAGTCCCCTTTCCAGCGGGGAACTTTCAAACATTGTATCCGACCACTGAAGGCTGTTGGCGGGCGCGGCGCGGCTCACAGCCCGCACTCAGGCACGGAGCTCCGGGGAAATTTGCCTCATTTCTTCTAAGTCCCCTTTCCAGCGGGGACCTTTCAAACATTGTATCCGACCACTGAAGGCTGTTGGCGGACGCGGCGCGGCTCACAGCCCGCCCTCAGGCACGGAGCTCCGGGGAAATTTGCCTCATTTCTTCTAAGTCCCCTTTCCAGCGGGGACCTTTCAAACATTGTATCCGACCACTGAAGGCTGTTGGCGGACGCGGCGCGGCTCACAGCCCGCCCTCAGGCACGGAGCTCCGGGGGAATTTGCCCCCTCATTTCTTCTAAGTCCCCTTTAGGCGACCAGGGGTTGACAATTTAGGTGACCAGGGGTTGACAATTTAGGCGACCAGGGGTGACTTTTAGGCGACCAGGGGTGAGGTTTAGGCGACCAGGGGTGAGGTTTAGGCGACCAGGGGTAGCGTTTAGGCGACCAGGGGCGTTGCAGTTCCGCCGAATTGCATTAGGGGCGCTGCAGTAGGCAAACGTTTTTACCCCTAGTCAGAGGGTCATTTGCCTACTTCCCAGGTTTACCCGGGTTTTCCAAAACACCTGGGGCACATTTTTAGGAACCACGTTTTTAGAAACAAAAATTCTTCTATGTCCACCTCCGTGAAAGAAATTGCCCAATGGTTCCCGCGGAAGAGAGCTGCCAGGCGGACGCATACTGCAATAACGGCCGCCCTGGCGCTCTGGTGGATGTTATCCTCGAAATTTCTTCTATGTGCCCATTCCAGCGGGCAACTTGCGAACAATGGTGTCCGACCATGGAAGGCTGTTGGCGGACGCGGCGCGGCTCACAGCCCGCCCTCAGGCACGGAGCTCCGGGGGAATTTTCCCCTCATTTCTTCTAAGTCCCCATTCCAGCGGGGAGCTTGCAAACGTGGTATCCGACCACTGAAGGCTGTTGGCGGGCACGGCCCCACCAGCGCAACACGGCACTTCCTATGACTCGGGTCCGACGCAGGAGGAGCGGTCCTCCCGGCCCCGCCACACGGCACTTCCTATGACTCGGGTCCGACGCAGGAGGAGCGGTCCTCCCGGCCCCGCCACACGGCACTTCCTATGACTCGGGTCCGACGCAGGAGGAGCGGTCCTCCCGGCCCCGCCACACGGCACTTCCTATGACTCGGGTCCGACGCAGGAGGAGCGGTCCTCCCGGCCCCACCACCGCCACACGGCACTTCCCATGACCCGGGGACCGACGCAGGAGGAGCGGTCCTCCCGGCCCCACCGCAACACACACAACCACTGACCGATTGGCAATCATGACCCGCCATCGGAGGGCCCCTGCCGGCCCCGGCCTCGCGCCGGGGTGTTCGGGTGGACGGTTCCTTCGGCCTGCGGGTCGACCTCTGAGCGTTGGCCGGCACCGCAGCACCGCAGCACACACATAACCACTGACCGATTGGCAATCATGACCCGCCATCGGAGGGCCCCTGCCGGCCCCGGCCTCGCGCCGGGGTGTTCGGGTGGA
>NW_028283785.1:67500-77500 GCF_059441095.1 Idiotropiscis lumnitzeri
GCCCTCAAGTTCAACCGTGTGGATGCTCCGTCGGGGACGGCCCGGCGTTCGTGAAAGTCAGGCCGAAGAGGACGGCCTTCTCCCGGACGCGAGGTGCGGGGGACCTGCCCCTGGTTAGGTGACCAGGGGTAAGGGCGTGAGTAAGAATTTGCACTAAGTCCAACAGGAGACTGGGGGCCGGCGTTGGTGAAAGTTAGGCCGAAGAGGATGGCCTCCCCCCGGACGCGAGGTGGGCCAGGGGTGGGCCACTTAGGCGACCAGGGGTGGGCCACTTAGGCGACCAGGGGTGGGCAACTTAGGCGACCAGGGGTGGGCCACTTAGGCGACCAGGGGTGGGCCGCTTAGGCGACCAGGGGTGGGCCGTTTAGGTGACCAGGGGTAGGCCGTTTAGGTGACCAGGGGTAAGGGGTTTAGGCGACCAGGGGTGGGACGTTTAGGTGACCAGGGGTGGGCCACTTAGGCGACCAGGGGTGGGACGTTTAGGTGACCAGGGGTAAGGGGTTTAGGCGACCAGGGGTGAGACGTTTAGGCGACCAGGGGTAAGGGGTTTAGGTGACCAGGGGTAAGGGGGTTAGGCGACCTGGGGCTGGAGAGGAGCACCTTCCCCGGGCACAGGCAGGGAGCGAGCGCCCCCCAGCTCCATCGCTCCGGGGGTAATAGGCCGGCGTCTGCCACACTTAGCCCGGAAATGAGCACCTTCCCCGGGCACAGGCAGGGAGCGAGCGCCCCCCAGCTCCATCGCTCCGGGGGTAATAGGCCGGCGTCTGCCACACTTAGCCCGGAGATGAGCACCTTCCCCGGGCACAGGCAGGGAGCGAGCGCCCCCCAGCTCCATCGCTCCGGGGGTAATAGGCCGGCGTCTGCCACACTTAGCCCGGAGATGAGCACCTTCCCCGGGCACAGGCAGGGAGCGAGCGCCCCCCAGCTCCATCGCCCCGGGGGTAATAGGCCGGCGTCTGCCACACTTAGCCCGGAGAGGAGCACCTTCCCCGGGCACGGGCGGGGAGCGAGCGCCCCCCAGCTCCATCGCTCTGGGGGTAATAGGCCGGCGTCTGCCACACTTAGGCCGGAGAGGAGCACCTTCCCCGGGCACGGGCGGGGAGCGAGCGCCCCCAGCTCCATCGCTCCGGGGGTAATAGGCCGGCGTCTGTCACACTTAGCCCGAATATGAGCACCTTCCCCGGGCACGGGCGGTGCCAAGCGTCCCCTAAGTTTGCCCAAATGGAAGCTCCGGAGGAGGAGTGCGGGCGTGTGTCACACTTGGCCCGAATAGGAGCACCTTCCCCGGGCACAGGCGGTGCCAAGCGGCCCCTAAGTTTGCCCAAATGGAAGCTCCGGTGGAGGAGTGCATGCTGCATGACAGTGAAGCCGAATAGGAGCACCTTCCCCGGGCACATACGGTGCCAAGCGGCCCCTAAGTTTGCCCTTATGGAAGCTCCGGAGGAGGAGTGCATGCTGTGTGACAGTGAAGCCGAATAGGAGCACCTTCCCCGGGCACAGACGGTGCCAAGCGGCCCCTAAGTTTGCCCAAATGGAAGCTCCGGAGGAGGAGTGCATGCTGCATGACAGTGAAGCCGAATAGGAGCACCTTCCCCGGGCACAGACGGTGCCAAGCGGCCCCTAAGTTTGCCCTTATGGAAGCTCCGGAGGAGGAGTGCATGCTGCCTGACAGTGAAGCCGAATATGAGCACCTTCCCCGGGCACAGGCGGTGCCAAGCGGCCCCTAAGTCTACCCTCATGGAAGCTCCGGAGGAGGAGTGCGGGCGTGTGTCACACTTGGCCCGAATAGGAGCACCTTCCCCGGGCACAGGCGGTGCCAAGCGGCCCCTAAGTTTGCCCTTATGGAAGCTCCGGAGGATGAGTGCATGCTGCCTGACAGTGAAGCCGAATATGAGCACCTTCCCCGGGCACAGGCGGTGCCAAGCGGCCCCTAAGTTTGCCCTAATGGAAGCTCCGGGGGAGGAGTGCGGGCGTGTGTCACACTTAGCCCGGAGAGGAGCACCTTCCCCGGGCACAGACGGTGCCAAGCGGCCCCTAAGTTTGCCCTTATGGAAGCTCCGGAGGAGGAGTGCGGGCGTGTGTCACACTTGGCCCGAATATGAGCACCTTCCCCGGGCACAGGCGGTGCCAAGCGGCCCCTAAGTTTGCCCAAATGGAAGCTCCGGAGGAGGAGTGCGGGCGTGTGTCACACTTGGCCCGAATATGAGCACCTTCCCCGGGCACAGGCGGTGCCAAGCGGCCCCTAAGTTTGCCCAAATGGAAGCTCCGGAGGAGGAGTGCGGGCGTGTGTCACACTTGGCCCGAATATGAGCACCTTCCCCGGGCACAGACGGTGCCAAGCGGCCCCTAAGTTTGCCCAAATGGAAGCTCCGGAGGAGGAGTGCATGCTGCCTGACAGTGAAGCCGACTATGAGCACCTTCCCCGGGCACAGGCGGTGCCAAGCGGCCCCTAAGTCTACCCTCATGGAAGCTCCGGAGGAGGAGTGCGGGCGTGTGTCACACTTGGCCCGAATATGAGCACCTTCCCCGGGCACAGACGGTGCCAAGCGGCCCCTAAGTTTGCCCAAATGGAAGCTCCGGTGGAGGAGTGCATGCTGCATGACAGTGAAGCCGAATAGGAGCACCTTCCCCGGGCACATACGGTGCCAAGCGGCCCCTAAGTTTGCCCTTATGGAAGCTCCGGAGGAGGAGTGCATGCTGTGTGACAGTGAAGCCGAATAGGAGCACCTTCCCCGGGCACAGACGGTGCCAAGCGGCCCCTAAGTTTGCCCAAATGGAAGCTCCGGAGGAGGAGTGCATGCTGCATGACAGTGAAGCCGAATAGGAGCACCTTCCCCGGGCACAGACGGTGCCAAGCGGCCCCTAAGTTTGCCCTTATGGAAGCTCCGGAGGAGGAGTGCGGGCGTGTGTCACACTTGGCCCGAATATGAGCACCTTCCCCGGGCACAGGCGGTGCCAAGCGGCCCCTAAGTTTGCCCTTATGGAAGCTCCGGAGGAGGAGTGCGGGCGTGTGTCACACTTGGCCCGAATATGAGCACCTTCCCCGGGCACAGACGGTGCCAAGCGGCCCCTAAGTCTACCCTCATGGAAGCTCCGGAGGAGGAGTGCGGGCGTGTGTCACACTTGGCCCGAATATGAGCACCTTCCCCGGGCACAGACGGTGCCAAGCGGCCCCTAAGTTTGCCCAAATGGAAGCTCCGGAGGAGGAGTGCACGCTGTGTGACAGTGAAGCCGAATATGAGCACCTTCCCCGGGCACAGGCGGTGCCAAGCGGCCCCTAAGTTTGCCCAAATGGAAGCTCCGGAGGAGGAGTGCATGCTGCCTGACAGTGAAGCCGAATATGAGCACCTTCCCCGGGCACAGGCGGTGCCAAGTGGCCCCTAAGTTTGCCCAAATGGAAGCTCCGGAGGAGGAGTGCGGGCGTGTGTCACACTTGGCCCGAATATGAGCACCTTCCCCGGGCACAGGCGGTGCCAAGCGGCCCCTAAGTTTGCCCTTATGGAAGCTCCGGAGGATGAGTGCATGCTGTGTGACAGTGAAGCCGAATATGAGCACCTTCCCCGGGCACGGGCGGTGCCAAGCGTCCCCTAAGTTTGCCCAAATGGAAGCTCCGGAGGAGGAGTGCGGGCGTGTGTCACACTTGGCCCGAATAGGAGCACCTTCCCCGGGCACAGGCGGTGCCAAGCGGCCCCTAAGTTTGCCCAAATGGAAGCTCCGGTGGAGGAGTGCATGCTGCATGACAGTGAAGCCGAATAGGAGCACCTTCCCCGGGCACAGGCGGTGCCAAGCGGCCCCTAAGTTTGCCCTTATGGAAGCTCCGGAGGATGAGTGCATGCTGTGTGACAGTGAAGCCGAATATGAGCACCTTCCCCGGGCACAGGCGGTGCCAAGCGGCCCCTAAGTTTGCCCTTATGGAAGCTCCGGAGGATGAGTGCATGCTGTGTGACAGTGAAGCCGAATAGGAGCACCTTCCCCGGGCACAGGCGGTGCCAAGCGGCCCCTAAGTTTACCCTCATGGAAGCTCCGGAGGAGGAGGGCGGGCGTGTGTCACACTTGGCCCGAATAGGAGCACCTTCCCCGGGCACGGACGGTGCCAAGCGGCCCCTAAGTTTGCCCAAATGGAAGCTCCGGAGGAGGAGTGCATGCTGCCTGACAGTGAAGCCGAATATGAGCACCTTCCCCGGGCACAGGCGGTGCCAAGTGGCCCCTAAGTCGGTAAAGGTTGAAATAAGTAAATAAATACAAAAAGGACGAGGGGGGGAAAAAAGGCAAAAACGTAGAAAATCCCCCCATTCATTTCAATGGGCTCGGCCGATTTGGGCTTGCGGGACCGCCGAGGGCACGCCGGAGGGCGGTTGAGTCGGTAAAAGTTGAAATAAATGAATAAATACAAAAAGGACGAGGGGGGGGGAAAAAAAAAGGCAAAAACGTATAAAATTCCCCCATTCATTTCAATGGGCTCGGCCGAATTGGGCTTGCGGGACCGCCGAGGGCACGCCGGAGGGCGGTTGAGTCGGTAAAAGTTGAAATAAATGAATAAATACAAAAAGAACGAGGGGGGGAAAAAAAGGCAAAAACGTATAAAATTCCCCCATTCATTTCAATGGGCTCGGCTAAAATGGGCCTGCAGTACTGCCGAGAGGCCGCCGGAGGACGCCCTAGTAGGCAAACGTTGATCCCCACACACGAGGGGTCAGTTAGGCGACCAGGGGTAGCGTTTAGGCGACCAGGGGTAGCGTTTAGGTGACCAGGGGAAGCGTTTAGGCGACCAGGGGTAGCGTTTAGGTGACCAGGGGTAGCGTTTAGGCGACCAGGGGTAGCGTTTAGGCGACCAGGGGTAGCGTTTAGGCGACCAGGGGTAGCTTTTAGGCGACCAGGGGTAGCTTTTAGGCGACCAGGGGTAGCGTTTAGGCGACCAGGGGCGTTGCAGTTCCGCCGAATTGCATTAGGGGCGCTGCAGTAGGCAAACGTTCTTCCCCCCTAGTCAGAGGGTCATTTGCCTACTTCCCAGGTTTACCCGGGTTTTCCAAAACACCTGGGGCACATTTTCAGGGATCACGTTTTTAGAAACAAAAATATTCATAATTTCTTCTAAGTCCCCTTTCCAGCGGGGAACTTTGAAACATTGTATCCGACCACTGAAGGCTGTTGGCGGGCACGGCGCGGCAAACAGCCCGCACTCAGGCATGGAGCTCCGGGGAAAGTTGCCTAATTTCTTCTAAGTCCCCTTTCCAGCGGGGAACTTTGAAACATTGTATCCGACCGTGGAAGGCTGTTGGCGGGCACGGCGCGGCTCATAGCCGGCCCTCGGGCACGGAGCTCCGGGTGAATTTTCACAAATTTCTTCTAAGTCCCCTTTCCAGCGGGGAACTTTGAAACATTGTATCCGACCGTGGAAGGCTGTTGGCGGGCACGGCGCGGCTCATAGCCGGCCCTCGGGCACGGAGCTCCGGGTGAATTTTACAAATTTCTTCTAAGTCCCCTTTCCAGCGGGGAACTTTGAAACATTGTATCCGACCGTGGAAGGCTGTTGGCGGGCACGGCGCGGCTCATAGCCGGCCCTCAGGCACGGAGCTCCGGGTGAATTTTCACAAATTTCTTCTAAGTCCCCTTTCCAGCGGGGAACTTTGAAACATTGTATCCGACCGTGGAAGGCTGTTGGCGGGCACGGCGCGGCTCATAGCCGGCCCTCGGGCACGGAGCTCCGGGTGAATTTTCACAAATTTCTTCTAAGTCCCCTTTCCAGCGGGGAACTTTGAAACATTGTATCCGACCGTGGAAGGCTGTTGGCGGGCACGGCGCGGCTCATAGCCGGCCCTCGGGCACGGAGCTCCGGGTGAATTTTCACAAATTTCTTCTAAGTCCCCTTTCCAGCGGGGAACTTTGAAACATTGTATCCGACCGTGGAAGGCTGTTGGCGGGCACGGCGCGGCTCATAGCCGGCCCTCAGGCACGGAGCTCCGGGTGAATTTTCACAAATTTCTTCTAAGTCCCCTTTCCAGCGGGGAACTTTGAAACATTGTATCCGACCAAAGGAAGGCTGTTGGCGGGCGCGGCGCGGCTCATAGCCGGCCCTCGGGCACGGAGCTCCGGGTGAATTTTACTCAATTCTTCTAAGTCCCCTTTCCAGCGGGGAACTTTCAAACATTGTATCCGACCACTGAAGGCTGTTGGCGGGCGCGGCGCGGCTCACAGCCCGCCATCAGGCACGGAGCTCCGGGGAAATTTGCCTCATTTCTTCTAAGTCCCCTTTCCAGCGGGGAACTTTCAAACATTGTATCCGACCAAAGGAAGGCTGTTGGCGGGCGCGGCGCGGCTCACAGCCCGCCCTCAGGCACGGAGCTCCGGTGAAATTTGCTCAATTCTTCTAAGTCCCCTTTCCAGCGGGGAACTTTGAAACATTGTATCCGACCAAAGGAAGGCTGTTGGCGGGCACGGCGCGGCTCATAGCCGGCCCTCGAGCACGGAGCTCCGGGGGAATTTGCCTCATTTCTTCTAAGTCCCCTTTCCAGCGGGGAACTTTGAAACATTGTATCCGACCAAAGGAAGGCTGTTGGCGGGCACGGCGCGGCTCATAGCCGGCCCTCGAGCACGGAGCTCCGGGGGAATTTGCCTCATTTCTTCTAAGTCCCCTTTCCAGCGGGGAACTTTGAAACATTGTATCCGACCAAAGGAAGGCTGTTGGCGGGCACGGCGCGGCTCATAGCCGGCCCTCGAGCACGGAGCTCCGGGGGAATTTGCCTCATTTCTTCTAAGTCCCCTTTCCAGCGGGGAACTTTGAAACATTGTATCCGACCACTGAAGGCTGTTGGCGGGCACGGCGCGGCTCATAGCCGGCCCTCGGGCACGGAGCTCCGGGTGAATTTGCCTCATTTCTTCTAAGTCCCCTTTCCAGCGGGGAACTTTGAAACATTGTATCCGACCGTGGAAGGCTGTTGGCGGGCACGGCGCGGCTCATAGCCGGCCCTCGGGCACGGAGCTCCGGGTGAATTTGCCTCATTTCTTCTAAGTCCCCTTTCCAGCGGGGAACTTTGAAACATTGTATCCGACCACTGAAGGCTGTTGGCGGGCGCGGCGCGGCTCACAGCCCGCCCTCAGGCACGGAGCTCCGGGGAAATTTGCCTCATTTCTTCTAAGTCCCCTTTCCAGCGGGGACCTTTCAAACATTGTATCCGACCACTGAAGGCTGTTGGCGGACGCGGCGCGGCTCACAGCCCGCCCTCAGGCACGGAGCTCCGGGGAAATTTGCCTCATTTCTTCTAAGTCCCCTTTCCAGCGGGGAACTTTCAAACATTGTATCCGACCACTGAAGGCTGTTGGCGGGCGCGGCGCGGCTCACAGCCCGCACTCAGGCACGGAGCTCCGGGGAAATTTGCCTCATTTCTTCTAAGTCCCCTTTCCAGCGGGGACCTTTCAAACATTGTATCCGACCACTGAAGGCTGTTGGCGGACGCGGCGCGGCTCACAGCCCGCCCTCAGGCACGGAGCTCCGGGGAAATTTGCCTCATTTCTTCTAAGTCCCCTTTCCAGCGGGGAACTTTCAAACATTGTATCCGACCACTGAAGGCTGTTGGCGGGCGCGGCGCGGCTCACAGCCCGCACTCAGGCACGGAGCTCCGGGGAAATTTGCCTCATTTCTTCTAAGTCCCCTTTCCAGCGGGGACCTTTCAAACATTGTATCCGACCACTGAAGGCTGTTGGCGGACGCGGCGCGGCTCACAGCCCGCCCTCAGGCACGGAGCTCCGGGGAAATTTGCCTCATTTCTTCTAAGTCCCCTTTCCAGCGGGGACCTTTCAAACATTGTATCCGACCACTGAAGGCTGTTGGCGGACGCGGCGCGGCTCACAGCCCGCCCTCAGGCACGGAGCTCCGGGGGAATTTGCCCCCTCATTTCTTCTAAGTCCCCTTTAGGCGACCAGGGGTTGACAATTTAGGTGACCAGGGGTTGACAATTTAGGCGACCAGGGGTGACTTTTAGGCGACCAGGGGTGAGGTTTAGGCGACCAGGGGTGAGGTTTAGGCGACCAGGGGTAGCGTTTAGGCGACCAGGGGCGTTGCAGTTCCGCCGAATTGCATTAGGGGCGCTGCAGTAGGCAAACGTTTTTACCCCTAGTCAGAGGGTCATTTGCCTACTTCCCAGGTTTACCCGGGTTTTCCAAAACACCTGGGGCACATTTTTAGGAACCACGTTTTTAGAAACAAAAATTCTTCTATGTCCACCTCCGTGAAAGAAATTGCCCAATGGTTCCCGCGGAAGAGAGCTGCCAGGCGGACGCATACTGCAATAACGGCCGCCCTGGCGCTCTGGTGGATGTTATCCTCGAAATTTCTTCTATGTGCCCATTCCAGCGGGCAACTTGCGAACAATGGTGTCCGACCATGGAAGGCTGTTGGCGGACGCGGCGCGGCTCACAGCCCGCCCTCAGGCACGGAGCTCCGGGGGAATTTTCCCCTCATTTCTTCTAAGTCCCCATTCCAGCGGGGAGCTTGCAAACGTGGTATCCGACCACTGAAGGCTGTTGGCGGGCACGGCCCCACCAGCGCAACACGGCACTTCCTATGACTCGGGTCCGACGCAGGAGGAGCGGTCCTCCCGGCCCCGCCACACGGCACTTCCTATGACTCGGGTCCGACGCAGGAGGAGCGGTCCTCCCGGCCCCGCCACACGGCACTTCCTATGACTCGGGTCCGACGCAGGAGGAGCGGTCCTCCCGGCCCCGCCACACGGCACTTCCTATGACTCGGGTCCGACGCAGGAGGAGCGGTCCTCCCGGCCCCACCACCGCCACACGGCACTTCCCATGACCCGGGGACCGACGCAGGAGGAGCGGTCCTCCCGGCCCCACCGCAACACACACAACCACTGACCGATTGGCAATCATGACCCGCCATCGGAGGGCCCCTGCCGGCCCCGGCCTCGCGCCGGGGTGTTCGGGTGGACGGTTCCTTCGGCCTGCGGGTCGACCTCTGAGCGTTGGCCGGCACCGCAGCACCGCAGCACACACATAACCACTGACCGATTGGCAATCATGACCCGCCATCGGAGGGCCCCTGCCGGCCCCGGCCTCGCGCCGGGGTGTTCGGGTGGACGGTTCCTTCGGCCTGCGGGTCGACCTCTGAGCGTTGGCCGGCACCGCAGCACACACACAACCACTGACCGATTGGCAATCATGACCCGCCATCGGAGGGCCCCTGCCGGCCCCGGCCTCGCGCCGGGGTGTTCGGGTGGACGGTTCCTTCGGCCTGCGGGTCGACCTCTGAGCGTTGGCCGGCACCGCAGCACACACATAACCACTGACCGATTGGCAATCATGACCCGCCATCGGAGGGCCCCTGCCGGCCCCGGCCTCGCGCCGGGGTGTTCGGGTGGACGGTTCCTTCGGCCTGCGGGTCGACCTCTGCGCGTTGGCCGGCACTTCCCTACCGTTACCCACCCCACCCCTGGGGTTGTGACAAAACGGCACTTCCTATGACTCGGGGTCCGACGCAGGAGGAGCGGTCCTCCCGGCCCATCTCGCACCCACACCCTGACATGTACTGCACCACACCAACCACTGACCGATTGGCAAGCATGACCCGCCATCGGAGGGCCCCTGCCGGCCCCGGCCTCGCGCCGGGGTGTTCGGGTGGACGGTTCCTTCGGCCTGCGGATCGACCTCTAGCGCACCAACCAGCGCGAAACCGCTTTCGTCGCGAGACCGAGACGACCCTGTCGCGTGCCCGTCGGCCACACGGGCCCAGAGATGTCCTACACGGGAGTTCCGCCGCGCTCGCGGGTGCCCCGCCACGAGAGGGGTGCGGGAGCCCAGGCCCGCGTCAGCCGAGCGGTCCTTCCCGAAAAAGCATGTTTCTCAAACCCTACCGGCGTCTGTCAGAAGACGCCGCCTCCGAGTGCGTGTTGCGGTCGCGGGCGTGCGGGCGGCTCCGGCTCCCTCCCGCGACTGACCGCCACGCGGTAACGCGGCCTCTACGGACCGAGTACATACCGAGGCCCAGCCG
>NW_028283785.1:87500-95000 GCF_059441095.1 Idiotropiscis lumnitzeri
CGTCTGCCACACTTAGCCCGGAGAGGAGCACCTTCCCCGGGCACGGGCGGGGAGCGAGCGCCCCCCAGCTCCATCGCTCCGGGGGTAATAGGCCGGCGTCTGCCACACTTAGCCCGGAGATGAGCACCTTCCCCGGGCACAGGCAGGGAGCGAGCGCCCCCCAGCTCCATCGCTCCGGGGGTAATAGGCCGGCGTCTGCCACACTTAGCCCGGAGATGAGCACCTTCCCCGGGCACAGGCAGGGAGCGAGCGCCCCCCAGCTCCATCGCCCCGGGGGTAATAGGCCGGCGTCTGCCACACTTAGCCCGGAGAGGAGCACCTTCCCCGGGCACGGGCGGGGAGCGAGCGCCCCCCAGCTCCATCGCTCTGGGGGTAATAGGCCGGCGTCTGCCACACTTAGGCCGGAGAGGAGCACCTTCCCCGGGCACGGGCGGGGAGCGAGCGCCCCCAGCTCCATCGCTCCGGGGGTAATAGGCCGGCGTCTGTCACACTTAGCCCGAATATGAGCACCTTCCCCGGGCACGGGCGGTGCCAAGCGGCCCCTAAGTTTACCCTCATGGAAGCTCCGGAGGAGGAGGGCGGGCGTGTGTCACACTTGGCCCGAATAGGAGCACCTTCCCCGGGCACAGGCGGTGCCAAGCGGCCCCTAAGTTTGCCCAAATGGAAGCTCCGGAGGAGGAGTGCATGCTGCCTGACAGTGAAGCCGAATATGAGCACCTTCCCCGGGCACAGACGGTGCCAAGCGGCCCCTAAGTTTGCCCAAATGGAAGCTCCGGAGGAGGAGTGCATGCTGCCTGACAGTGAAGCCGACTATGAGCACCTTCCCCGGGCACAGGCGGTGCCAAGCGGCCCCTAAGTTTGCCCTTATGGAAGCTCCGGAGGAGGAGTGCGGGCGTGTGTCACACTTGGCCCGAATATGAGCACCTTCCCCGGGCACAGGCGGTGCCAAGCGGCCCCTAAGTTTGCCCAAATGGAAGCTCCGGAGGAGGAGTGCGGGCGTGTGTCACACTTGGCCCGAATAGGAGCACCTTCCCCGGGCACGGGCGGTGCCAAGCGGCCCCTAAGTTTGCCCAAATGGAAGCTCCGGAGGAGGAGTGCATGCTGCCTGACAGTGAAGCCGAATATGAGCACCTTCCCCGGGCACAGGCGGTGCCAAGCGGCCCCTAAGTCTACCCTCATGGAAGCTCCGGAGGAGGAGTGCGGGCGTGTGTCACACTTGGCCCGAATATGAGCACCTTCCCCGGGCACAGACGGTGCCAAGCGGCCCCTAAGTTTGCCCAAATGGAAGCTCCGGAGGAGGAGTGCATGCTGCCTGACAGTGAAGCCGACTATGAGCACCTTCCCCGGGCACAGGCGGTGCCAAGCGGCCCCTAAGTCTACCCTCATGGAAGCTCCGGAGGAGGAGTGCGGGCGTGTGTCACACTTGGCCCGAATATGAGCACCTTCCCCGGGCACAGACGGTGCCAAGCGGCCCCTAAGTTTGCCCAAATGGAAGCTCCGGAGGAGGAGTGCACGCTGTGTGACAGTGAAGCCGAATATGAGCACCTTCCCCGGGCACAGGCGGTGCCAAGCGGCCCCTAAGTTTGCCCTTATGGAAGCTCCGGAGGAGGAGTGCACGCTGTGTGACAGTGAAGCCGAATATGAGCACCTTCCCCGGGCACAGGCGGTGCCAAGCGGCCCCTAAGTTTGCCCTTATGGAAGCTCCGGAGGAGGAGTGCATGCTGTGTGACAGTGAAGCCGAATATGAGCACCTTCCCCGGGCACAGGCGGTGCCAAGCGGCCCCTAAGTTTGCCCAAATGGAAGCTCCGGAGGAGGAGTGCGGGCGTGTGTCACACTTGGCCCGAATAGGAGCACCTTCCCCGGGCACGGGCGGTGCCAAGCGGCCCCTAAGTTTGCCCAAATGGAAGCTCCGGAGGAGGAGTGCATGCTGCCTGACAGTGAAGCCGAATATGAGCACCTTCCCCGGGCACAGGCGGTGCCAAGCGGCCCCTAAGTCTACCCTAATGGAAGCTCCGGAGGAGGAGGGCGGGCGTGTGTCACACTTGGCCCGAATAGGAGCACCTTCCCCGGGCACGGACGGTGCCAAGCGGCCCCTAAGTTTACCCTCATGGAAGCTCCGGAGGAGGAGGGCGGGCGTGTGTCACACTTGGCCCGAATAGGAGCACCTTCCCCGGGCACGGACGGTGCCAAGCGGCCCCTAAGTTTGCCCAAATGGAAGCTCCGGAGGAGGAGTGCATGCTGCCTGACAGTGAAGCCGAATATGAGCACCTTCCCCGGGCACAGGCGGTGCCAAGTGGCCCCTAAGTTTGCCCAAATGGAAGCTCCGGAGGAGGAGTGCGGGCGTGTGTCACACTTGGCCCGAATATGAGCACCTTCCCCGGGCACAGGCGGTGCCAAGCGGCCCCTAAGTTTGCCCTTATGGAAGCTCCGGAGGATGAGTGCATGCTGTGTGACAGTGAAGCCGAATATGAGCACCTTCCCCGGGCACGGGCGGTGCCAAGCGTCCCCTAAGTTTGCCCAAATGGAAGCTCCGGAGGAGGAGTGCGGGCGTGTGTCACACTTGGCCCGAATAGGAGCACCTTCCCCGGGCACAGGCGGTGCCAAGCGGCCCCTAAGTTTGCCCAAATGGAAGCTCCGGTGGAGGAGTGCATGCTGCATGACAGTGAAGCCGAATAGGAGCACCTTCCCCGGGCACAGGCGGTGCCAAGCGGCCCCTAAGTTTGCCCTTATGGAAGCTCCGGAGGATGAGTGCATGCTGTGTGACAGTGAAGCCGAATATGAGCACCTTCCCCGGGCACAGGCGGTGCCAAGCGGCCCCTAAGTTTGCCCTTATGGAAGCTCCGGAGGATGAGTGCATGCTGTGTGACAGTGAAGCCGAATAGGAGCACCTTCCCCGGGCACAGGCGGTGCCAAGCGGCCCCTAAGTTTACCCTCATGGAAGCTCCGGAGGAGGAGGGCGGGCGTGTGTCACACTTGGCCCGAATAGGAGCACCTTCCCCGGGCACGGACGGTGCCAAGCGGCCCCTAAGTTTGCCCAAATGGAAGCTCCGGAGGAGGAGTGCATGCTGCCTGACAGTGAAGCCGAATATGAGCACCTTCCCCGGGCACAGGCGGTGCCAAGTGGCCCCTAAGTCGGTAAAGGTTGAAATAAGTAAATAAATACAAAAAGGACGAGGGGGGGAAAAAAGGCAAAAACGTAGAAAATCCCCCCATTCATTTCAATGGGCTCGGCCGATTTGGGCTTGCGGGACCGCCGAGGGCACGCCGGAGGGCGGTTGAGTCGGTAAAAGTTGAAATAAATGAATAAATACAAAAAGGACGAGGGGGGGGGAAAAAAAAAGGCAAAAACGTATAAAATTCCCCCATTCATTTCAATGGGCTCGGCCGAATTGGGCTTGCGGGACCGCCGAGGGCACGCCGGAGGGCGGTTGAGTCGGTAAAAGTTGAAATAAATGAATAAATACAAAAAGAACGAGGGGGGGAAAAAAAGGCAAAAACGTATAAAATTCCCCCATTCATTTCAATGGGCTCGGCTAAAATGGGCCTGCAGTACTGCCGAGAGGCCGCCGGAGGACGCCCTAGTAGGCAAACGTTGATCCCCACACACGAGGGGTCAGTTAGGCGACCAGGGGTAGCGTTTAGGCGACCAGGGGTAGCGTTTAGGTGACCAGGGGAAGCGTTTAGGCGACCAGGGGTAGCGTTTAGGTGACCAGGGGTAGCGTTTAGGCGACCAGGGGTAGCGTTTAGGCGACCAGGGGTAGCGTTTAGGCGACCAGGGGTAGCTTTTAGGCGACCAGGGGTAGCTTTTAGGCGACCAGGGGTAGCGTTTAGGCGACCAGGGGCGTTGCAGTTCCGCCGAATTGCATTAGGGGCGCTGCAGTAGGCAAACGTTCTTCCCCCCTAGTCAGAGGGTCATTTGCCTACTTCCCAGGTTTACCCGGGTTTTCCAAAACACCTGGGGCACATTTTCAGGGATCACGTTTTTAGAAACAAAAATATTCATAATTTCTTCTAAGTCCCCTTTCCAGCGGGGAACTTTGAAACATTGTATCCGACCACTGAAGGCTGTTGGCGGGCACGGCGCGGCAAACAGCCCGCACTCAGGCATGGAGCTCCGGGGAAAGTTGCCTAATTTCTTCTAAGTCCCCTTTCCAGCGGGGAACTTTGAAACATTGTATCCGACCGTGGAAGGCTGTTGGCGGGCACGGCGCGGCTCATAGCCGGCCCTCGGGCACGGAGCTCCGGGTGAATTTTCACAAATTTCTTCTAAGTCCCCTTTCCAGCGGGGAACTTTGAAACATTGTATCCGACCGTGGAAGGCTGTTGGCGGGCACGGCGCGGCTCATAGCCGGCCCTCGGGCACGGAGCTCCGGGTGAATTTTACAAATTTCTTCTAAGTCCCCTTTCCAGCGGGGAACTTTGAAACATTGTATCCGACCGTGGAAGGCTGTTGGCGGGCACGGCGCGGCTCATAGCCGGCCCTCAGGCACGGAGCTCCGGGTGAATTTTCACAAATTTCTTCTAAGTCCCCTTTCCAGCGGGGAACTTTGAAACATTGTATCCGACCGTGGAAGGCTGTTGGCGGGCACGGCGCGGCTCATAGCCGGCCCTCGGGCACGGAGCTCCGGGTGAATTTTCACAAATTTCTTCTAAGTCCCCTTTCCAGCGGGGAACTTTGAAACATTGTATCCGACCGTGGAAGGCTGTTGGCGGGCACGGCGCGGCTCATAGCCGGCCCTCGGGCACGGAGCTCCGGGTGAATTTTCACAAATTTCTTCTAAGTCCCCTTTCCAGCGGGGAACTTTGAAACATTGTATCCGACCGTGGAAGGCTGTTGGCGGGCACGGCGCGGCTCATAGCCGGCCCTCAGGCACGGAGCTCCGTGTGAATTTTCACAAATTTCTTCTAAGTCCCCTTTCCAGCGGGGAACTTTGAAACATTGTATCCGACCAAAGGAAGGCTGTTGGCGGGCGCGGCGCGGCTCATAGCCGGCCCTCGGGCACGGAGCTCCGGGTGAATTTTACTCAATTCTTCTAAGTCCCCTTTCCAGCGGGGAACTTTCAAACATTGTATCCGACCACTGAAGGCTGTTGGCGGGCGCGGCGCGGCTCACAGCCCGCCATCAGGCACGGAGCTCCGGGGAAATTTGCCTCATTTCTTCTAAGTCCCCTTTCCAGCGGGGAACTTTCAAACATTGTATCCGACCAAAGGAAGGCTGTTGGCGGGCGCGGCGCGGCTCACAGCCCGCCCTCAGGCACGGAGCTCCGGTGAAATTTGCTCAATTCTTCTAAGTCCCCTTTCCAGCGGGGAACTTTGAAACATTGTATCCGACCAAAGGAAGGCTGTTGGCGGGCACGGCGCGGCTCATAGCCGGCCCTCGAGCACGGAGCTCCGGGGGAATTTGCCTCATTTCTTCTAAGTCCCCTTTCCAGCGGGGAACTTTGAAACATTGTATCCGACCAAAGGAAGGCTGTTGGCGGGCACGGCGCGGCTCATAGCCGGCCCTCGAGCACGGAGCTCCGGGGGAATTTGCCTCATTTCTTCTAAGTCCCCTTTCCAGCGGGGAACTTTGAAACATTGTATCCGACCAAAGGAAGGCTGTTGGCGGGCACGGCGCGGCTCATAGCCGGCCCTCGAGCACGGAGCTCCGGGGGAATTTGCCTCATTTCTTCTAAGTCCCCTTTCCAGCGGGGAACTTTGAAACATTGTATCCGACCACTGAAGGCTGTTGGCGGGCACGGCGCGGCTCATAGCCGGCCCTCGGGCACGGAGCTCCGGGTGAATTTGCCTCATTTCTTCTAAGTCCCCTTTCCAGCGGGGAACTTTGAAACATTGTATCCGACCGTGGAAGGCTGTTGGCGGGCACGGCGCGGCTCATAGCCGGCCCTCGGGCACGGAGCTCCGGGTGAATTTGCCTCATTTCTTCTAAGTCCCCTTTCCAGCGGGGAACTTTGAAACATTGTATCCGACCACTGAAGGCTGTTGGCGGGCGCGGCGCGGCTCACAGCCCGCCCTCAGGCACGGAGCTCCGGGGAAATTTGCCTCATTTCTTCTAAGTCCCCTTTCCAGCGGGGACCTTTCAAACATTGTATCCGACCACTGAAGGCTGTTGGCGGACGCGGCGCGGCTCACAGCCCGCCCTCAGGCACGGAGCTCCGGGGAAATTTGCCTCATTTCTTCTAAGTCCCCTTTCCAGCGGGGAACTTTCAAACATTGTATCCGACCACTGAAGGCTGTTGGCGGGCGCGGCGCGGCTCACAGCCCGCACTCAGGCACGGAGCTCCGGGGAAATTTGCCTCATTTCTTCTAAGTCCCCTTTCCAGCGGGGACCTTTCAAACATTGTATCCGACCACTGAAGGCTGTTGGCGGACGCGGCGCGGCTCACAGCCCGCCCTCAGGCACGGAGCTCCGGGGAAATTTGCCTCATTTCTTCTAAGTCCCCTTTCCAGCGGGGAACTTTCAAACATTGTATCCGACCACTGAAGGCTGTTGGCGGGCGCGGCGCGGCTCACAGCCCGCACTCAGGCACGGAGCTCCGGGGAAATTTGCCTCATTTCTTCTAAGTCCCCTTTCCAGCGGGGACCTTTCAAACATTGTATCCGACCACTGAAGGCTGTTGGCGGACGCGGCGCGGCTCACAGCCCGCCCTCAGGCACGGAGCTCCGGGGAAATTTGCCTCATTTCTTCTAAGTCCCCTTTCCAGCGGGGACCTTTCAAACATTGTATCCGACCACTGAAGGCTGTTGGCGGACGCGGCGCGGCTCACAGCCCGCCCTCAGGCACGGAGCTCCGGGGGAATTTGCCCCCTCATTTCTTCTAAGTCCCCTTTAGGCGACCAGGGGTTGACAATTTAGGTGACCAGGGGTTGACAATTTAGGCGACCAGGGGTGACTTTTAGGCGACCAGGGGTGAGGTTTAGGCGACCAGGGGTGAGGTTTAGGCGACCAGGGGTAGCGTTTAGGCGACCAGGGGCGTTGCAGTTCCGCCGAATTGCATTAGGGGCGCTGCAGTAGGCAAACGTTTTTACCCCTAGTCAGAGGGTCATTTGCCTACTTCCCAGGTTTACCCGGGTTTTCCAAAACACCTGGGGCACATTTTTAGGAACCACGTTTTTAGAAACAAAAATTCTTCTATGTCCACCTCCGTGAAAGAAATTGCCCAATGGTTCCCGCGGAAGAGAGCTGCCAGGCGGACGCATACTGCAATAACGGCCGCCCTGGCGCTCTGGTGGATGTTATCCTCGAAATTTCTTCTATGTGCCCATTCCAGCGGGCAACTTGCGAACAATGGTGTCCGACCATGGAAGGCTGTTGGCGGACGCGGCGCGGCTCACAGCCCGCCCTCAGGCACGGAGCTCCGGGGGAATTTTCCCCTCATTTCTTCTAAGTCCCCATTCCAGCGGGGAGCTTGCAAACGTGGTATCCGACCACTGAAGGCTGTTGGCGGGCACGGCCCCACCAGCGCAACACGGCACTTCCTATGACTCGGGTCCGACGCA
>NW_028283785.1:107500-122500 GCF_059441095.1 Idiotropiscis lumnitzeri
CCCGGAGAGGAGCACCTTCCCCGGGCACAGACGGTGCCAAGCGGCCCCTAAGTTTGCCCTTATGGAAGCTCCGGAGGAGGAGTGCGGGCGTGTGTCACACTTGGCCCGAATATGAGCACCTTCCCCGGGCACAGGCGGTGCCAAGCGGCCCCTAAGTTTGCCCAAATGGAAGCTCCGGAGGAGGAGTGCGGGCGTGTGTCACACTTGGCCCGAATATGAGCACCTTCCCCGGGCACAGGCGGTGCCAAGCGGCCCCTAAGTTTGCCCAAATGGAAGCTCCGGAGGAGGAGTGCGGGCGTGTGTCACACTTGGCCCGAATATGAGCACCTTCCCCGGGCACAGACGGTGCCAAGCGGCCCCTAAGTTTGCCCAAATGGAAGCTCCGGAGGAGGAGTGCATGCTGCCTGACAGTGAAGCCGACTATGAGCACCTTCCCCGGGCACAGGCGGTGCCAAGCGGCCCCTAAGTCTACCCTCATGGAAGCTCCGGAGGAGGAGTGCGGGCGTGTGTCACACTTGGCCCGAATATGAGCACCTTCCCCGGGCACAGACGGTGCCAAGCGGCCCCTAAGTTTGCCCAAATGGAAGCTCCGGAGGAGGAGTGCACGCTGTGTGACAGTGAAGCCGAATATGAGCACCTTCCCCGGGCACAGGCGGTGCCAAGCGGCCCCTAAGTTTGCCCTTATGGAAGCTCCGGAGGAGGAGTGCGGGCGTGTGTCACACTTGGCCCGAATAGGAGCACCTTCCCCGGGCACAGACGGTGCCAAGCGGCCCCTAAGTTTGCCCTTATGGAAGCTCCGGAGGAGGAGTGCATGCTGTGTGACAGTGAAGCCGAATAGGAGCACCTTCCCCGTGCACAGGCGGTGCCAAGCGGCCCCTAAGTTTGCCCTAATGGAAGCTCCGGAGGAGGAGTGCGGGCGTGTGTCACACTTGGCCCGAATAGGAGCACCTTCCCCGGGCACAGACGGTGCCAAGCGGCCCCTAAGTTTGCCCAAATGGAAGCTCCGGAGGAGGAGTGCATGCTGCCTGACAGTGAAGCCGAATATGAGCACCTTCCCCGGGCACAGGCGGTGCCAAGCGGCCCCTAAGTTTGCCCTAATGGAAGCTCCGGAGGAGGAGTGCGGGCGTGTGTCACACTTAGCCCGGAGAGGAGCACCTTCCCCGGGCACAGGCGGTGCCAAGTGGCCCCTAAGTTTGCCCTAATGGAAGCTCCGGACAGTGAAGCCGAATATGAGCACCTTCCCCGGGCACAGGCGGTGCCAAGTGGCCCCTAAGTCTACCCTCATGGAAGCTCCGGAGGAGGAGTGCATGCTGTGTGACAGTGAAGCCGAATAGGAGCACCTTCCCCGGGCACAGACGGTGCCAAGCGGCCCCTAAGTTTGCCCTTATGGAAGCTCCGGAGGAGGAGTGCATGCTGTGTGACAGTGAAGCCGAATAGGAGCACCTTCCCCGGGCACAGACGGTGCCAAGCGGCCCCTAAGTTTGCCCTTATGGAAGCTCCGGAGGAGGAGTGCATGCTGTGTGACAGTGAAGCCGAATAGGAGCACCTTCCCCGGGCACAGACGGTGCCAAGCGGCCCCTAAGTTTGCCCTTATGGAAGCTCCGGAGGAGGAGTGCGGGCGTGTGTCACACTTGGCCCGAATATGAGCACCTTCCCCGGGCACAGACGGTGCCAAGCGGCCCCTAAGTCTACCCTCATGGAAGCTCCGGAGGAGGAGTGCGGGCGTGTGTCACACTTGGCCCGAATATGAGCACCTTCCCCGGGCACAGACGGTGCCAAGCGGCCCCTAAGTTTGCCCAAATGGAAGCTCCGGAGGAGGAGTGCACGCTGTGTGACAGTGAAGCCGAATATGAGCACCTTCCCCGGGCACAGGCGGTGCCAAGCGGCCCCTAAGTTTGCCCAAATGGAAGCTCCGGAGGAGGAGTGCATGCTGCCTGACAGTGAAGCCGAATATGAGCACCTTCCCCGGGCACAGACGGTGCCAAGCGGCCCCTAAGTTTGCCCAAATGGAAGCTCCGGAGGAGGAGTGCATGCTGCATGACAGTGAAGCCGAATAGGAGCACCTTCCCCGGGCACAGACGGTGCCAAGCGGCCCCTAAGTTTGCCCTAATGGAAGCTCCGGAGGAGGAGTGCATGCTGCCTGACAGTGAAGCCGAATATGAGCACCTTCCCCGGGCACAGGCGGTGCCAAGCGGCCCCTAAGTTTGCCCAAATGGAAGCTCCGGAGGAGGAGTGCATGCTGCCTGACAGTGAAGCCGAATATGAGCACCTTCCCCGGGCACAGGCGGTGCCAAGCGGCCCCTAAGTTTGCCCAAATGGAAGCTCCGGAGGAGGAGTGCGGGCGTGTGTCACACTTGGCCCGAATATGAGCACCTTCCCCGGGCACAGGCGGTGCCAAGCGGCCCCTAAGTTTACCCTCATGGAAACTCCGGAGGAGGAGGGCGGGCGTGTGTCACACTTGGCCCGAATATGAGGACCTTCCCCGGGCACAGGCCGTGCCAAGCGGCCCCTAAGTCTACCCTTATGGAAGCTCCGGAGGAGGAGTGCATGCTGCCTGACAGTGAAGCCGAATAGGAGCACCTTCCCCGGGCACAGACGGTGCCAAGCGGCCCCTAAGTTTGCCCTTATGGAAGCTCCGGAGGAGGAGTGCGGGCGTGTGTCACACTTGGCCCGAATATGAGCACCTTCCCCGGGCACAGACGGTGCCAAGCGGCCCCTAAGTCTACCCTCATGGAAGCTCCGGAGGAGGAGTGCGGGCGTGTGTCACACTTGGCCCGAATATGAGCACCTTCCCCGGGCACAGACGGTGCCAAGCGGCCCCTAAGTTTGCCCAAATGGAAGCTCCGGAGGAGGAGTGCACGCTGTGTGACAGTGAAGCCGAATATGAGCACCTTCCCCGGGCACAGGCGGTGCCAAGCGGCCCCTAAGTTTGCCCAAATGGAAGCTCCGGAGGAGGAGTGCATGCTGCCTGACAGTGAAGCCGAATATGAGCACCTTCCCCGGGCACAGACGGTGCCAAGCGGCCCCTAAGTTTGCCCTCATGGAAGCTCCGGAGGAGGAGTGCGGGCGTGTGTCACACATGGCCCGAATAGGAGCACCTTCCCCGGGCACAGGCGGTGCCAAGCGGCCCCTAAGTTTGCCCTTATGGAAGCTCCGGAGGAGGAGTGCATGCTGTGTGACAGTGAAGCCGAATAGGAGCACCTTCCCCGTGCACAGGCGGTGCCAAGCGGCCCCTAAGTTTGCCCTAATGGAAGCTCCGGAGGAGGAGTGCGGGCGTGTGTCACACTTGGCCCGAATAGGAGCACCTTCCCCGGGCACAGACGGTGCCAAGCGGCCCCTAAGTTTGCCCAAATGGAAGCTCCGGAGGAGGAGTGCATGCTGCCTGACAGTGAAGCCGAATATGAGCACCTTCCCCGGGCACAGGCGGTGCCAAGCGGCCCCTAAGTTTGCCCTAATGGAAGCTCCGGAGGAGGAGTGCGGGCGTGTGTCACACTTAGCCCGGAGAGGAGCACCTTCCCCGGGCACAGGCGGTGCCAAGTGGCCCCTAAGTTTGCCCTAATGGAAGCTCCGGACAGTGAAGCCGAATATGAGCACCTTCCCCGGGCACAGGCGGTGCCAAGTGGCCCCTAAGTCTACCCTCATGGAAGCTCCGGAGGAGGAGTGCATGCTGTGTGACAGTGAAGCCGAATAGGAGCACCTTCCCCGGGCACAGACGGTGCCAAGCGGCCCCTAAGTTTGCCCTTATGGAAGCTCCGGAGGAGGAGTGCATGCTGTGTGACAGTGAAGCCGAATAGGAGCACCTTCCCCGGGCACAGACGGTGCCAAGCGGCCCCTAAGTTTGCCCTTATGGAAGCTCCGGAGGAGGAGTGCATGCTGTGTGACAGTGAAGCCGAATAGGAGCACCTTCCCCGGGCACAGACGGTGCCAAGCGGCCCCTAAGTTTGCCCTTATGGAAGCTCCGGAGGAGGAGTGCGGGCGTGTGTCACACTTGGCCCGAATATGAGCACCTTCCCCGGGCACAGACGGTGCCAAGCGGCCCCTAAGTCTACCCTCATGGAAGCTCCGGAGGAGGAGTGCGGGCGTGTGTCACACTTGGCCCGAATATGAGCACCTTCCCCGGGCACAGACGGTGCCAAGCGGCCCCTAAGTTTGCCCAAATGGAAGCTCCGGAGGAGGAGTGCACGCTGTGTGACAGTGAAGCCGAATATGAGCACCTTCCCCGGGCACAGGCGGTGCCAAGCGGCCCCTAAGTTTGCCCAAATGGAAGCTCCGGAGGAGGAGTGCATGCTGCCTGACAGTGAAGCCGAATATGAGCACCTTCCCCGGGCACAGACGGTGCCAAGCGGCCCCTAAGTTTGCCCAAATGGAAGCTCCGGAGGAGGAGTGCATGCTGCATGACAGTGAAGCCGAATAGGAGCACCTTCCCCGGGCACAGACGGTGCCAAGCGGCCCCTAAGTTTGCCCTAATGGAAGCTCCGGAGGAGGAGTGCATGCTGCCTGACAGTGAAGCCGAATATGAGCACCTTCCCCGGGCACAGGCGGTGCCAAGCGGCCCCTAAGTTTGCCCAAATGGAAGCTCCGGAGGAGGAGTGCATGCTGCCTGACAGTGAAGCCGAATATGAGCACCTTCCCCGGGCACAGGCGGTGCCAAGCGGCCCCTAAGTTTGCCCAAATGGAAGCTCCGGAGGAGGAGTGCGGGCGTGTGTCACACTTGGCCCGAATATGAGCACCTTCCCCGGGCACAGGCGGTGCCAAGCGGCCCCTAAGTTTACCCTCATGGAAACTCCGGAGGAGGAGGGCGGGCGTGTGTCACACTTGGCCCGAATATGAGGACCTTCCCCGGGCACAGGCCGTGCCAAGCGGCCCCTAAGTCTACCCTTATGGAAGCTCCGGAGGAGGAGTGCATGCTGCCTGACAGTGAAGCCGAATAGGAGCACCTTCCCCGGGCACAGACGGTGCCAAGCGGCCCCTAAGTTTGCCCTTATGGAAGCTCCGGAGGAGGAGTGCACGCTGTGTGACAGTGAAGCCGAATAGGAGCACCTTCCCCGGGCACAGACGGTGCCAAGCGGCCCCTAAGTCTACCCTTATGGAAGCTCCGGAGGAGGAGTGCGGGCGTGTGTCACACTTGGCCCGAATAGGAGCACCTTCCCCGGGCACAGACGGTGCCAAGCGGCCCCTAAGTTTGCCCTTATGGAAGCTCCGGAGGAGGAGTGCATGCTGTGTGACAGTGAAGCCGAATAGGAGCACCTTCCCCGTGCACAGGCGGTGCCAAGCGGCCCCTAAGTTTGCCCTAATGGAAGCTCCGGAGGAGGAGTGCGGGCGTGTGTCACACTTGGCCCGAATAGGAGCACCTTCCCCGGGCACAGACGGTGCCAAGCGGCCCCTAAGTTTGCCCAAATGGAAGCTCCGGAGGAGGAGTGCATGCTGCCTGACAGTGAAGCCGAATATGAGCACCTTCCCCGGGCACAGGCGGTGCCAAGCGGCCCCTAAGTTTGCCCTAATGGAAGCTCCGGAGGAGGAGTGCGGGCGTGTGTCACACTTAGCCCGGAGAGGAGCACCTTCCCCGGGCACAGGCGGTGCCAAGTGGCCCCTAAGTTTGCCCTAATGGAAGCTCCGGACAGTGAAGCCGAATATGAGCACCTTCCCCGGGCACAGGCGGTGCCAAGCGGCCCCTAAGTCTACCCTCATGGAAGCTCCGGAGGAGGAGTGCATGCTGTGTGACAGTGAAGCCGAATAGGAGCACCTTCCCCGGGCACAGACGGTGCCAAGCGGCCCCTAAGTTTGCCCTTATGGAAGCTCCGGAGGAGGAGTGCATGCTGTGTGACAGTGAAGCCGAATAGGAGCACCTTCCCCGGGCACAGACGGTGCCAAGCGGCCCCTAAGTTTGCCCTTATGGAAGCTCCGGAGGAGGAGTGCATGCTGTGTGACAGTGAAGCCGAATAGGAGCACCTTCCCCGGGCACAGACGGTGCCAAGCGGCCCCTAAGTTTGCCCTTATGGAAGCTCCGGAGGAGGAGTGCGGGCGTGTGTCACACTTGGCCCGAATATGAGCACCTTCCCCGGGCACAGACGGTGCCAAGCGGCCCCTAAGTCTACCCTCATGGAAGCTCCGGAGGAGGAGTGCGGGCGTGTGTCACACTTGGCCCGAATATGAGCACCTTCCCCGGGCACAGACGGTGCCAAGCGGCCCCTAAGTTTGCCCAAATGGAAGCTCCGGAGGAGGAGTGCACGCTGTGTGACAGTGAAGCCGAATATGAGCACCTTCCCCGGGCACAGGCGGTGCCAAGCGGCCCCTAAGTTTGCCCAAATGGAAGCTCCGGAGGAGGAGTGCATGCTGCCTGACAGTGAAGCCGAATATGAGCACCTTCCCCGGGCACAGACGGTGCCAAGCGGCCCCTAAGTTTGCCCAAATGGAAGCTCCGGAGGAGGAGTGCATGCTGCATGACAGTGAAGCCGAATAGGAGCACCTTCCCCGGGCACAGACGGTGCCAAGCGGCCCCTAAGTTTGCCCTAATGGAAGCTCCGGAGGAGGAGTGCATGCTGCCTGACAGTGAAGCCGAATATGAGCACCTTCCCCGGGCACAGGCGGTGCCAAGCGGCCCCTAAGTTTGCCCAAATGGAAGCTCCGGAGGAGGAGTGCATGCTGCCTGACAGTGAAGCCGAATATGAGCACCTTCCCCGGGCACAGGCGGTGCCAAGCGGCCCCTAAGTTTGCCCAAATGGAAGCTCCGGAGGAGGAGTGCGGGCGTGTGTCACACTTGGCCCGAATATGAGCACCTTCCCCGGGCACAGGCGGTGCCAAGCGGCCCCTAAGTTTACCCTCATGGAAACTCCGGAGGAGGAGGGCGGGCGTGTGTCACACTTGGCCCGAATATGAGGACCTTCCCCGGGCACAGGCCGTGCCAAGCGGCCCCTAAGTCTACCCTTATGGAAGCTCCGGAGGAGGAGTGCATGCTGCCTGACAGTGAAGCCGAATAGGAGCACCTTCCCCGGGCACAGACGGTGCCAAGCGGCCCCTAAGTTTGCCCTTATGGAAGCTCCGGAGGAGGAGTGCATGCTGTGTGACAGTGAAGCCGAATAGGAGCACCTTCCCCGGGCACAGACGGTGCCAAGCGGCCCCTAAGTCTACCCTTATGGAAGCTCCGGAGGAGGAGTGCGGGCGTGTGTCACACTTGGCCCGAATAGGAGCACCTTCCCCGGGCACAGACGGTGCCAAGCGGCCCCTAAGTTTGCCCTTATGGAAGCTCCGGAGGAGGAGTGCATGCTGTGTGACAGTGAAGCCGAATAGGAGCACCTTCCCCGTGCACAGGCGGTGCCAAGCGGCCCCTAAGTTTGCCCTAATGGAAGCTCCGGAGGAGGAGTGCGGGCGTGTGTCACACTTGGCCCGAATAGGAGCACCTTCCCCGGGCACAGACGGTGCCAAGCGGCCCCTAAGTTTGCCCAAATGGAAGCTCCGGAGGAGGAGTGCATGCTGCCTGACAGTGAAGCCGAATATGAGCACCTTCCCCGGGCACAGGCGGTGCCAAGCGGCCCCTAAGTTTGCCCTAATGGAAGCTCCGGAGGAGGAGTGCGGGCGTGTGTCACACTTAGCCCGGAGAGGAGCACCTTCCCCGGGCACAGGCGGTGCCAAGTGGCCCCTAAGTTTGCCCTAATGGAAGCTCCGGACAGTGAAGCCGAATATGAGCACCTTCCCCGGGCACAGGCGGTGCCAAGCGGCCCCTAAGTCTACCCTCATGGAAGCTCCGGAGGAGGAGTGCATGCTGTGTGACAGTGAAGCCGAATAGGAGCACCTTCCCCGGGCACAGACGGTGCCAAGCGGCCCCTAAGTTTGCCCTTATGGAAGCTCCGGAGGAGGAGTGCATGCTGTGTGACAGTGAAGCCGAATAGGAGCACCTTCCCCGGGCACAGACGGTGCCAAGCGGCCCCTAAGTTTGCCCTTATGGAAGCTCCGGAGGAGGAGTGCATGCTGTGTGACAGTGAAGCCGAATAGGAGCACCTTCCCCGGGCACAGACGGTGCCAAGCGGCCCCTAAGTTTGCCCTTATGGAAGCTCCGGAGGAGGAGTGCGGGCGTGTGTCACACTTGGCCCGAATATGAGCACCTTCCCCGGGCACAGACGGTGCCAAGCGGCCCCTAAGTCTACCCTCATGGAAGCTCCGGAGGAGGAGTGCGGGCGTGTGTCACACTTGGCCCGAATATGAGCACCTTCCCCGGGCACAGACGGTGCCAAGCGGCCCCTAAGTTTGCCCAAATGGAAGCTCCGGAGGAGGAGTGCACGCTGTGTGACAGTGAAGCCGAATATGAGCACCTTCCCCGGGCACAGGCGGTGCCAAGCGGCCCCTAAGTTTGCCCAAATGGAAGCTCCGGAGGAGGAGTGCATGCTGCCTGACAGTGAAGCCGAATATGAGCACCTTCCCCGGGCACAGACGGTGCCAAGCGGCCCCTAAGTTTGCCCAAATGGAAGCTCCGGAGGAGGAGTGCGGGCGTGTGTCACACTTGGCCCGAATAGGAGCACCTTCCCCGGGCACGGGCGGTGCCAAGCGGCCCCTAAGTTTGCCCAAATGGAAGCTCCGGAGGAGGAGTGCATGCTGCCTGACAGTGAAGCCGAATATGAGCACCTTCCCCGGGCACAGGCGGTGCCAAGCGGCCCCTAAGTCTACCCTAATGGAAGCTCCGGAGGAGGAGGGCGGGCGTGTGTCACACTTGGCCCGAATAGGAGCACCTTCCCCGGGCACAGGCGGTGCAAAGCGGCCCCTAAGTCGGTAAAGGTTGAAATAAGTAAATAAATACAAAAAGGACGAGGGGGGAAAAAAAAAGGCAAAAACGTATAAAATTCCCCCATTCATTTCAATGGGCTCGGCCGAATTGGGCTTGCGGGACCGCCGAGGGCACGCCGGAGGGCGGTTGAGTCGGTAAAAGTTGAAATAAATGAATAAATACAAAAAGGACGAGGGGGGGGGAAAAAAAGGCAAAAACGTATAAAATTCCCCCATTCATTTCAATGGGCTCGGCCGAATTGGGCTTGCGGGACCGCCGAGGGCACGCCGGAGGGCGGTTGAGTCGGTAAAAGTTGAAATAAATGAATAAATACAAAAAGAACGAGGGGGGGGGGAAAAAGGCAAAAACGTATAAAATTCCCCCATTCATTTCAATGGGCTCGGCCGAATTGGGCTTGCGGGACCGCCGAGGGCACGCCGGAGGGCGGTTGAGTCGGTAAAAGTTGAAATAAATGAATAAATACAAAAAGAACGAGGGGGGGGGGGAAAAAGGCAAAAACGTATAAAATTCCCCCATTCATTTCAATGGGCTCGGCCGAATTGGGCTTGCGGGACCGCCGAGGGCACGCCGGAGGGCGGTTGAGTCGGTAAAAGTTGAAATAAATGAATAAATACAAAAAGGACGAGGGGGGAAAAAAAAAGGCAAAAACGTATAAAATTCCCCCATTCATTTCAATGGGCTCGGCCGAATTGGGCTTGCGGGACCGCCGAGGGCACGCCGGAGGGCGGTTGAGTCGGTAAAAGTTGAAATAAATGAATAAATACAAAAAGGACGAGGGGGGGG
Organism: Idiotropiscis lumnitzeri; assembly: GCF_059441095.1. Taxonomy (NCBI): domain Eukaryota; kingdom Metazoa; phylum Chordata; class Actinopteri; order Syngnathiformes; family Syngnathidae; genus Idiotropiscis; species Idiotropiscis lumnitzeri. The sequence goes on from NW_028283785.1 coordinate 117,060, forward strand.
GGAAATAAGGCAAAAACGTATAAAATTCCCCCATTCATTTCAATGGGCTCGGCCGAATTGGGCTTGCGGGACCGCCGAGGGCACGCCGGAGGGCGGTTGAGTCGGTAAAAGTTGAAATAAATGAATAAATACAAAAAGGACGAGGGGGGGGGAAATAAGGCAAAAACGTATAAAATTCCCCCATTCATTTCAATGGGCTCGGCCGAATTGGGCTTGCGGGACCGCCGAGGGCACGCCGGAGGGCGGTTGAGTCGGTAAAAGTTGAAATAAATGAATAAATACAAAAAGGACGAGGGGGGGAAAAAAAAGGCAAAAACGTATAAAATTCCCCCATTCATTTCAATGGGCTCGGCCGAATTGGGCTTGCGGGACCGCCGAGGGCACGCCGGAGGGCGGTTGAGTCGGTAAAAGTTGAAATAAATGAATAAATACAAAAAGGACGAGGGGGGGGGAAATAAGGCAAAAACGTATAAAATTCCCCCATTCATTTCAATGGGCTCGGCCGAATTGGGCTTGCGGGACCGCCGAGGGCACGCCGGAGGGCGGTTGAGTCGGTAAAAGTTGAAATAAATGAATAAATACAAAAAGGACGAGGGGGGGAGAAAAAAAGGCAAAAACGTATAAAATTCCCCCATTCATTTCAATGGGCTCGGCCGAATTGGGCTTGCGGGACCGCCGAGGGCACGCCGGAGGGCGGTTGAGTCGGTAAAAGTTGAAATAAATGAATAAATACAAAAAGAACGAGGGGGGGGGAAAAAAGGCAAAAACGTATAAAATTCCCCCATTCATTTCAATGGGCTCGGCCGAATTGGGCTTGCGGGACCGCCGAGGGCACGCCGGAGGGCGGTTGAGTCGGTAAAAGTTGAAATAAATGAATAAATACAAAAAGAACGAGGGGGGAAAAAAAAGGCAAAAACGTATAAAATTCCCCCATTCATTTCAATGGGCTCGGCTAAAATGGGCCTGCAGTACTGCCGAGAGGCCGCCGGAGGACGCCCTAGTAGGCAAACGTTGATCCCCACACACGAGGGGTCAGTTAGGCGACCAGGGGTAGCGTTTAGGCGACCAGGGGTAGCGTTTAGGTGACCAGGGGAAGCGTTTAGGCGACCAGGGGTAGCGTTTAGGCGACCAGGGGTAGCGTTTAGGCGACCAGGGGTAGCTTTTAGGCGACCAGGGGTAGCTTTTAGGCGACCAGGGGTAGCTTTTAGGCGACCAGGGGTAGCGTTTAGGCGACCAGGGGCGTTGCAGTTCCGCCGAATTGCATTAGGGGCGCTGCAGTAGGCAAACGTTCTTCCCCCCTAGTCAGAGGGTCATTTGCCTACTTCCCAGGTTTACCCGGGTTTTCCAAAACACCTGGGGCACATTTTCAGGGATCACGTTTTTAGAAACAAAAATATTCATAATTTCTTCTAAGTCCCCTTTCCAGCGGGGAACTTTGAAACATTGTATCCGACCACTGAAGGCTGTTGGCGGGCACGGCGCGGCAAACAGCCCGCACTCAGGCATGGAGCTCCGGGGAAAGTTGCCTAATTTCTTCTAAGTCCCCTTTCCAGCGGGGAACTTTGAAACATTGTATCCGACCGTGGAAGGCTGTTGGCGGGCGCGGCGCGGCTCATAGCCGGCCCTCGGGCACGGAGCTCCGGGTGAATTTTCACAAATTTCTTCTAAGTCCCCTTTCCAGCGGGGAACTTTGAAACATTGTATCCGACCGTGGAAGGCTGTTGGCGGGCACGGCGCGGCTCATAGCCGGCCCTCGGGCACGGAGCTCCGGGTGAATTTTCACAAATTTCTTCTAAGTCCTCTTTCCAGCGGGGAACTTTGAAACATTGTATCCGACCGTGGAAGGCTGTTGGCGGGCACGGCGCGGCTCATAGCCGGCCCTCGGGCACGGAGCTCCGGGTGAATTTTCACAAATTTCTTCTAAGTCCCCTTTCCAGCGGGGAACTTTGAAACATTGTATCCGACCGTGGAAAGCTGTTGGCGGGCGCGGCGCGGCTCATAGCCGGCCCTCGGGCACGGAGCTCCGGGTGAATTTTCACAAATTTCTTCTAAGTCCCCTTTCCAGCGGGGAACTTTGAAACATTGTATCCGACCGTGGAAGGCTGTTGGCGGGCGCGGCGCGGCTCATAGCCGGCCCTCAGGCACGGAGCTCCGGGTGAATTTTACTCAATTCTTCTAAGTCCCCTTTCCAGCGGGGAACTTTGAAACATTGTATCCGACCGTGGAAGGCTGTTGGCGGGCACGGCGCGGCTCATAGCCGGCCCTCGGGCACGGAGCTCCGGGTGAATTTTCACAAATTTCTTCTAAGTCCCCTTTCCAGCGGGGAACTTTGAAACATTGTATCCGACCGTGGAAGGCTGTTGGCGGGCACGGCGCGGCTCATAGCCGGCCCTCGGGCACGGAGCTCCGGGTGAATTTTCACAAATTTCTTCTAAGTCCCCTTTCCAGCGGGGAACTTTGAAACATTGTATCCGACCGTGGAAGGCTGTTGGCGGGCACGGCGCGGCTCATAGCCGGCCCTCAGGCACGGAGCTCCGGGTGAATTTTCACAAATTTCTTCTAAGTCCCCTTTCCAGCGGGGAACTTTGAAACATTGTATCCGACCGTGGAAGGCTGTTGGCGGGCGCGGCGCGGCTCATAGCCGGCCCTCGGGCACGGAGCTCCGGGTGAATTTTTACAAATTTCTTCTAAGTCCCCTTTCCAGCGGGGAACTTTGAAACATTGTATCCGACCGTGGAAGGCTGTTGGCGGGCACGGCGCGGCTCATAGCCGGCCCTCAGGCACGGAGCTCCGGGTGAATTTTACAAATTTCTTCTAAGTCCCCTTTCCAGCGGGGAACTTTGAAACATTGTATCCGACCGTGGAAGGCTGTTGGCGGGCACGGCGCGGCTCATAGCCGGCCCTCGGGCACGGAGCTCCGGGTGAATTTTTACAAATTTCTTCTAAGTCCCCTTTCCAGCGGGGAACTTTGAAACATTGTATCCGACCGTGGAAGGCTGTTGGCGGGCACGGCGCGGCTCATAGCCGGCCCTCAGGCACGGAGCTCCGGGTGAATTTTACAAATTTCTTCTAAGTCCCCTTTCCAGCGGGGAACTTTGAAACATTGTATCCGACCGTGGAAGGCTGTTGGCGGGCACGGCGCGGCTCATAGCCGGCCCTCGGGCACGGAGCTCCGGGTGAATTTTTACAAATTTCTTCTAAGTCCCCTTTCCAGCGGGGAACTTTGAAACATTGTATCCGACCGTGGAAGGCTGTTGGCGGGCACGGCGCGGCTCATAGCCGGCCCTCGGGCACGGAGCTCCGGATGAATTTTTACAAATTTCTTCTAAGTCCCCTTTCCAGCGGGGAACTTTGAAACATTGTATCCGACCGTGGAAGGCTGTTGGCGGGCACGGCGCGGCTCATAGCCGGCCCTCGGGCACGGAGCTCCGGGTGAATTTTACTCAATTCTTCTAAGTCCCCTTTCCAGCGGGGAACTTTGAAACATTGTATCCGACCGTGGAAGGCTGTTGGCGGGCGCGGCGCGGCTCACAGCCCGCCCTCAGGCACGGAGCTCCGGGGAAATTTGCCTCATTTCTTCTAAGTCCCCTTTCCAGCGGGGAACTTTCAAACATTGTATCCGACCACTGAAGGCTGTTGGCGGGCGCGGCGATGCTCACAGCCCGCCCTCAGGCACGGAGCTCCGGGGAAATTTGCCTCATTTCTTCTAAGTCCCCTTTCCAGCGGGGACCTTTCAAACATTGTATCCGACCACTGAAGGCTGTTGGCGGGCGCGGCGCGGCTCACAGCCCGCCCTCAGGCACGGAGCTCCGGGGAAATTTGCCTCATTTCTTCTAAGTCCCCTTTCCAGCGGGGACCTTTCAAACATTGTATCCGACCAAAGGAAGGCTGTTGGCGGACGCGGCGCGGCTCACAGCCCGCCCTCAGGCACGGAGCTCCGGGGAAATTTGCCTCATTTCTTCTAAGTCCCCTTTCCAGCGGGGAACTTTCAAACATTGTATCCGACCACTGAAGGCTGTTGGCGGACGCGGCGCGGCTCACAGCCCGCCCTCAGGCACGGAGCTCCGGGGAAATTTGCCTCATTTCTTCTAAGTCCCCTTTCCAGCGGGGACCTTTCAAACATTGTATCCGACCACTGAAGGCTGTTGGCGGACGCGGCGCGGCTCACAGCCCGCCCTCAGGCACGGAGCTCCGGGGGAATTTGCCCCCTCATTTCTTCTAAGTCCCCTTTAGGCGACCAGGGGTTGACAATTTAGGTGACCAGGGGTTGACAATTTAGGCGACCAGGGGTGACTTTTAGGCGACCAGGGGTGAGGTTTAGGCGACCAGGGGTGAGGTTTAGGCGACCAGGGGTGAGGTTTAGGCGACCAGGGGTAGCGTTTAGGCGACCAGGGGCGTTGCAGTTCCGCCGAATTGCATTAGGGGCGCTGCAGTAGGCAAACGTTTTTCCCCCTAGTCAGAGGGTCATTTGCCTACTTCCCAGGTTTACCCGGGTTTTCCAAAACACCTGGGGCACATTTTTAGGAACCACGTTTTTAGAAACAAAAATTCTTCTATGTCCACCTCCGTGAAAGAAATTGCCCAATGGTTCCCGCGGAAGAGAGCTGCCAGGCGGACGCATACTGCAATAACGGCCGCCCTGGCGCTCTGGTGGATGTTATCCTCGAAATTTCTTCTATGTGCCCATTCCAGCGGGCAACTTGCGAACAATGGTGTCCGACCATGGAAGGCTGTTGGCGGACGCGGCGCGGCTCACAGCCCGCCCTCAGGCACGGAGCTCCGGGGGAATTTTCCCCTCATTTCTTCTAAGTCCCCATTCCAGCGGGGAGCTTGCAAACGTGGTATCCGACCACTGAAGGCTGTTGGCGGGCACGGCCCCACCAGCGCAACACGGCACTTCCTATGACTCGGGTCCGACGCAGGAGGAGCGGTCCTCCCGGCCCCACCACACGGCACTTCCTATGACTCGGGTCCGACGCAGGAGGAGCGGTCCTCCCGGCCCCGCCACACGGCACTTCCTATGACTCGGGTCCGACGCAGGAGGAGCGGTCCTCCCGGCCCCGCCACACGGCACTTCCTATGACTCGGGTCCGACGCAGGAGGAGCGGTCCTCCCGGCCCCGCCACACGGCACTTCCCATGACTCGGGTCCGACGCAGGAGGAGCGGTCCTCCCGGCCCCACCACCGCCACACGGCACTTCCCATGACCCGGGTCCGACGCAGGAGGAGCGGTCCTCCCGGCCCCACCGCAGCACACACAACCACTGACCGATTGGCAATCATGACCCGCCATCGGAGGGCCCCTGCCGGCCCCGGCCTCGCGCCGGGGTGTTCGGGTGGACGGTTCCTTCGGCCTGCGGGTCGACCTCTGAGCGTTGGCCGGCACCGCAGCACCGCAGCACACACATAACCACTGACCGATTGGCAATCATGACCCGCCA
>NW_028283785.1:132500-155000 GCF_059441095.1 Idiotropiscis lumnitzeri
AGACAGGCCGGCGTCCGTGAAAGTCAGGCCGAAGAGGACGGCCTTCCCCCGGACGCGAGGTGGGCCGAGTGGCCCCTAAGTTCAACCGCGTGGAGGCTCCGGAGGAGACAGGCCGGCGTCCGTGAAAGTCAGGCCGAAGAGGATGGCCTCCCCCCGGACGCGAGGTGGGCCGAATTGCACTAAGTGCGACCAGGGGTTGGACGTTTAGGTGACCAGGGGTGGGCCACTTAGGCGACCAGGGGTGGGCCACTTAGGCGACCAGGGGTGGGCCACTTAGGCGACCAGGGGTGGGCCACTTAGGCGACCAGGGGTGGGCCACTTAGGCGACCAGGGGTGGGCCACTTAGGTGACCAGGGGTGGGCCGTTTAGGTGACCAGGGGTGGGCAACTTAGGTGACCAGGGGTGGGCCGTTTAGGTGACCAGGGGTAAGGGGTTTAGGCGACCAGGGGTGGGATGTTTAGGTGACCAGGGGTGGGCCGTTTAGGTGACCAGGGGTGGGCCACTTAGGCGACCAGGGGTAAGGGGTTTAGGTGACCAGGGGTAAGGGGTTTAGGCGACCAGGGGTGAGACGTTTAGGCGACCAGGGGTAAGGGGTTTAGGTGACCAGGGGTAAGGGGGTTAGGCGACCTGGGGCTGGAGATGAGCACCTTCCCCGGGCACAGGCAGGGAGCGAGCGCCCCCCAGCTCCATCGCTCCGGGGGTAATAGGCCGGCGTCTGCCACACTTAGCCCGGAGATGAGCACCTTCCCCGGGCACAGGCAGGGAGCGAGCGCCCCCCAGCTCCATCGCTCCGGGGGTAATAGGCCGGCGTCTGCCACACTTAGCCCGGAGATGAGCACCTTCCCCGGGCACAGGCAGGGAGCGAGCGCCCCCCAGCTCCATCGCTCCGGGGGTAATAGGCCGGCGTCTGCCACACTTAGCCCGGAGATGAGCACCTTCCCCGGGCACAGGCAGGGAGCGAGCGCCCCCCAGCTCCATCGCCCCGGGGGTAATAGGCCGGCGTCTGCCACACTTAGCCCGGAGAGGAGCACCTTCCCCGGGCACGGGCGGGGAGCGAGCGCCCCCCAGCTCCATCGCTCTGGGGGTAATAGGCCGGCGTCTGCCACACTTAGGCCGGAGAGGAGCACCTTCCCCGGGCACGGGCGGGGAGCGAGCGCCCCCAGCTCCATCGCTCCGGGGGTAATAGGCCGGCGTCTGTCACACTTAGCCCGAATATGAGCACCTTCCCCGGGCACGGGCGGTGCCAAGCGGCCCCTAAGTTTACCCTCATGGAAGCTCCGGAGGAGGAGGGCGGGCGTGTGTCACACTTGGCCCGAATAGGAGCACCTTCCCCGGGCACAGGCGGTGCCAAGCGGCCCCTAAGTTTGCCCAAATGGAAGCTCCGGAGGAGGAGTGCGGGCGTGTGTCACACTTGGCCCGAATATGAGCACCTTCCCCGGGCACAGACGGTGCCAAGCGGCCCCTAAGTTTGCCCAAATGGAAGCTCCGGAGGAGGAGTGCACGCTGTGTGACAGTGAAGCCGAATATGAGCACCTTCCCCGGGCACAGGCGGTGCCAAGCGGCCCCTAAGTTTGCCCTTATGGAAGCTCCGGAGGAGGAGTGCATGCTGTGTGACAGTGAAGCCGAATATGAGCACCTTCCCCGGGCACAGGCGGTGCCAAGCGGCCCCTAAGTTTGCCCAAATGGAAGCTCCGGAGGAGGAGTGCGGGCGTGTGTCACACTTGGCCCGAATAGGAGCACCTTCCCCGGGCACGGGCGGTGCCAAGCGGCCCCTAAGTTTGCCCAAATGGAAGCTCCGGAGGAGGAGTGCATGCTGCCTGACAGTGAAGCCGAATATGAGCACCTTCCCCGGGCACAGGCGGTGCCAAGCGGCCCCTAAGTTTGCCCTAATGGAAGCTCCGGGGGAGGAGTGCGGGCGTGTGTCACACTTAGCCCGGAGAGGAGCACCTTCCCCGGGCACAGGCGGTGCCAAGTGGCCCCTAAGTTTGCCCTTATGGAAGCTCCGGAGGATGAGTGCATGCTGCCTGACAGTGAAGCCGAATATGAGCACCTTCCCCGGGCACAGGCGGTGCCAAGCGGCCCCTAAGTTTGCCCTAATGGAAGCTCCGGGGGAGGAGTGCGGGCGTGTGTCACACTTAGCCCGGAGAGGAGCACCTTCCCCGGGCACAGACGGTGCCAAGCGGCCCCTAAGTTTGCCCTTATGGAAGCTCCGGAGGAGGAGTGCGGGCGTGTGTCACACTTGGCCCGAATATGAGCACCTTCCCCGGGCACAGGCGGTGCCAAGCGGCCCCTAAGTTTGCCCAAATGGAAGCTCCGGAGGAGGAGTGCGGGCGTGTGTCACACTTGGCCCGAATATGAGCACCTTCCCCGGGCACAGGCGGTGCCAAGCGGCCCCTAAGTTTGCCCAAATGGAAGCTCCGGAGGAGGAGTGCGGGCGTGTGTCACACTTGGCCCGAATATGAGCACCTTCCCCGGGCACAGACGGTGCCAAGCGGCCCCTAAGTTTGCCCAAATGGAAGCTCCGGAGGAGGAGTGCATGCTGCCTGACAGTGAAGCCGACTATGAGCACCTTCCCCGGGCACAGGCGGTGCCAAGCGGCCCCTAAGTCTACCCTCATGGAAGCTCCGGAGGAGGAGTGCGGGCGTGTGTCACACTTGGCCCGAATATGAGCACCTTCCCCGGGCACAGACGGTGCCAAGCGGCCCCTAAGTTTGCCCAAATGGAAGCTCCGGAGGAGGAGTGCACGCTGTGTGACAGTGAAGCCGAATATGAGCACCTTCCCCGGGCACAGGCGGTGCCAAGCGGCCCCTAAGTCTACCCTTATGGAAGCTCCGGAGGAGGAGTGCGGGCGTGTGTCACACTTGGCCCGAATAGGAGCACCTTCCCCGGGCACAGACGGTGCCAAGCGGCCCCTAAGTTTGCCCTTATGGAAGCTCCGGAGGAGGAGTGCATGCTGTGTGACAGTGAAGCCGAATAGGAGCACCTTCCCCGTGCACAGGCGGTGCCAAGCGGCCCCTAAGTTTGCCCTAATGGAAGCTCCGGAGGAGGAGTGCGGGCGTGTGTCACACTTGGCCCGAATAGGAGCACCTTCCCCGGGCACAGACGGTGCCAAGCGGCCCCTAAGTTTGCCCAAATGGAAGCTCCGGAGGAGGAGTGCATGCTGCCTGACAGTGAAGCCGAATATGAGCACCTTCCCCGGGCACAGGCGGTGCCAAGCGGCCCCTAAGTTTGCCCTAATGGAAGCTCCGGAGGAGGAGTGCGGGCGTGTGTCACACTTAGCCCGGAGAGGAGCACCTTCCCCGGGCACAGGCGGTGCCAAGTGGCCCCTAAGTTTGCCCTAATGGAAGCTCCGGACAGTGAAGCCGAATATGAGCACCTTCCCCGGGCACAGGCGGTGCCAAGTGGCCCCTAAGTCTACCCTCATGGAAGCTCCGGAGGAGGAGTGCATGCTGTGTGACAGTGAAGCCGAATAGGAGCACCTTCCCCGGGCACAGACGGTGCCAAGCGGCCCCTAAGTTTGCCCTTATGGAAGCTCCGGAGGAGGAGTGCATGCTGTGTGACAGTGAAGCCGAATAGGAGCACCTTCCCCGGGCACAGACGGTGCCAAGCGGCCCCTAAGTTTGCCCTTATGGAAGCTCCGGAGGAGGAGTGCATGCTGTGTGACAGTGAAGCCGAATAGGAGCACCTTCCCCGGGCACAGACGGTGCCAAGCGGCCCCTAAGTTTGCCCTTATGGAAGCTCCGGAGGAGGAGTGCGGGCGTGTGTCACACTTGGCCCGAATATGAGCACCTTCCCCGGGCACAGACGGTGCCAAGCGGCCCCTAAGTCTACCCTCATGGAAGCTCCGGAGGAGGAGTGCGGGCGTGTGTCACACTTGGCCCGAATATGAGCACCTTCCCCGGGCACAGACGGTGCCAAGCGGCCCCTAAGTTTGCCCAAATGGAAGCTCCGGAGGAGGAGTGCACGCTGTGTGACAGTGAAGCCGAATATGAGCACCTTCCCCGGGCACAGGCGGTGCCAAGCGGCCCCTAAGTTTGCCCAAATGGAAGCTCCGGAGGAGGAGTGCATGCTGCCTGACAGTGAAGCCGAATATGAGCACCTTCCCCGGGCACAGACGGTGCCAAGCGGCCCCTAAGTTTGCCCAAATGGAAGCTCCGGAGGAGGAGTGCATGCTGCATGACAGTGAAGCCGAATAGGAGCACCTTCCCCGGGCACAGACGGTGCCAAGCGGCCCCTAAGTTTGCCCTAATGGAAGCTCCGGAGGAGGAGTGCATGCTGCCTGACAGTGAAGCCGAATATGAGCACCTTCCCCGGGCACAGGCGGTGCCAAGCGGCCCCTAAGTTTGCCCAAATGGAAGCTCCGGAGGAGGAGTGCATGCTGCCTGACAGTGAAGCCGAATATGAGCACCTTCCCCGGGCACAGGCGGTGCCAAGCGGCCCCTAAGTTTGCCCAAATGGAAGCTCCGGAGGAGGAGTGCGGGCGTGTGTCACACTTGGCCCGAATATGAGCACCTTCCCCGGGCACAGGCGGTGCCAAGCGGCCCCTAAGTTTACCCTCATGGAAACTCCGGAGGAGGAGGGCGGGCGTGTGTCACACTTGGCCCGAATATGAGGACCTTCCCCGGGCACAGGCCGTGCCAAGCGGCCCCTAAGTCTACCCTTATGGAAGCTCCGGAGGAGGAGTGCATGCTGCCTGACAGTGAAGCCGAATAGGAGCACCTTCCCCGGGCACAGACGGTGCCAAGCGGCCCCTAAGTTTGCCCTTATGGAAGCTCCGGAGGAGGAGTGCATGCTGTGTGACAGTGAAGCCGAATAGGAGCACCTTCCCCGGGCACAGACGGTGCCAAGCGGCCCCTAAGTCTACCCTTATGGAAGCTCCGGAGGAGGAGTGCGGGCGTGTGTCACACTTGGCCCGAATAGGAGCACCTTCCCCGGGCACAGACGGTGCCAAGCGGCCCCTAAGTTTGCCCTTATGGAAGCTCCGGAGGAGGAGTGCATGCTGTGTGACAGTGAAGCCGAATAGGAGCACCTTCCCCGTGCACAGGCGGTGCCAAGCGGCCCCTAAGTTTGCCCTAATGGAAGCTCCGGAGGAGGAGTGCGGGCGTGTGTCACACTTGGCCCGAATAGGAGCACCTTCCCCGGGCACAGACGGTGCCAAGCGGCCCCTAAGTTTGCCCAAATGGAAGCTCCGGAGGAGGAGTGCATGCTGCCTGACAGTGAAGCCGAATATGAGCACCTTCCCCGGGCACAGACGGTGCCAAGCGGCCCCTAAGTTTGCCCAAATGGAAGCTCCGGAGGAGGAGTGCATGCTGCATGACAGTGAAGCCGAATAGGAGCACCTTCCCCGGGCACAGACGGTGCCAAGCGGCCCCTAAGTTTGCCCAAATGGAAGCTCCGGAGGAGGAGTGCATGCTGCCTGACAGTGAAGCCGAATATGAGCACCTTCCCCGGGCACAGGCGGTGCCAAGCGGCCCCTAAGTTTGCCCAAATGGAAGCTCCGGAGGAGGAGTGCGGGCGTGTGTCACACTTGGCCCGAATATGAGCACCTTCCCCGGGCACAGGCGGTGCCAAGCGGCCCCTAAGTTTACCCTCATGGAAACTCCGGAGGAGGAGGGCGGGCGTGTGTCACACTTGGCCCGAATATGAGGACCTTCCCCGGGCACAGGCCGTGCCAAGCGGCCCCTAAGTCTACCCTTATGGAAGCTCCGGAGGAGGAGTGCATGCTGCCTGACAGTGAAGCCGAATAGGAGCACCTTCCCCGGGCACAGACGGTGCCAAGCGGCCCCTAAGTTTGCCCTTATGGAAGCTCCGGAGGAGGAGTGCGGGCGTGTGTCACACTTGGCCCGAATATGAGCACCTTCCCCGGGCACAGACGGTGCCAAGCGGCCCCTAAGTCTACCCTCATGGAAGCTCCGGAGGAGGAGTGCGGGCGTGTGTCACACTTGGCCCGAATATGAGCACCTTCCCCGGGCACAGACGGTGCCAAGCGGCCCCTAAGTTTGCCCAAATGGAAGCTCCGGAGGAGGAGTGCACGCTGTGTGACAGTGAAGCCGAATATGAGCACCTTCCCCGGGCACAGGCGGTGCCAAGCGGCCCCTAAGTTTGCCCAAATGGAAGCTCCGGAGGAGGAGTGCATGCTGCCTGACAGTGAAGCCGAATATGAGCACCTTCCCCGGGCACAGACGGTGCCAAGCGGCCCCTAAGTTTGCCCTCATGGAAGCTCCGGAGGAGGAGTGCGGGCGTGTGTCACACATGGCCCGAATAGGAGCACCTTCCCCGGGCACAGGCGGTGCCAAGCGGCCCCTAAGTTTGCCCAAATGGAAGCTCCGGAGGAGGAGTGCATGCTGCCTGACAGTGAAGCCGAATATGAGCACCTTCCCCGGGCACAGGCGGTGCCAAGCGGCCCCTAAGTTTGCCCTAATGGAAGCTCCGGGGGAGGAGTGCGGGCGTGTGTCACACTTAGCCCGGAGAGGAGCACCTTCCCCGGGCACAGGCGGTGCCAAGCGGCCCCTAAGTTTGCCCTTATGGAAGCTCCGGAGGATGAGTGCATGCTGCCTGACAGTGAAGCCGAATATGAGCACCTTCCCCGGGCACAGGCGGTGCCAAGCGGCCCCTAAGTTTGCCCTAATGGAAGCTCCGGGGGAGGAGTGCGGGCGTGTGTCACACTTAGCCCGGAGAGGAGCACCTTCCCCGGGCACAGACGGTGCCAAGCGGCCCCTAAGTTTGCCCTTATGGAAGCTCCGGAGGAGGAGTGCGGGCGTGTGTCACACTTGGCCCGAATATGAGCACCTTCCCCGGGCACAGGCGGTGCCAAGCGGCCCCTAAGTTTGCCCAAATGGAAGCTCCGGAGGAGGAGTGCGGGCGTGTGTCACACTTGGCCCGAATATGAGCACCTTCCCCGGGCACAGGCGGTGCCAAGCGGCCCCTAAGTTTGCCCAAATGGAAGCTCCGGAGGAGGAGTGCGGGCGTGTGTCACACTTGGCCCGAATATGAGCACCTTCCCCGGGCACAGACGGTGCCAAGCGGCCCCTAAGTTTGCCCAAATGGAAGCTCCGGAGGAGGAGTGCATGCTGCCTGACAGTGAAGCCGACTATGAGCACCTTCCCCGGGCACAGGCGGTGCCAAGCGGCCCCTAAGTCTACCCTCATGGAAGCTCCGGAGGAGGAGTGCGGGCGTGTGTCACACTTGGCCCGAATATGAGCACCTTCCCCGGGCACAGACGGTGCCAAGCGGCCCCTAAGTTTGCCCAAATGGAAGCTCCGGAGGAGGAGTGCACGCTGTGTGACAGTGAAGCCGAATATGAGCACCTTCCCCGGGCACAGGCGGTGCCAAGCGGCCCCTAAGTCTACCCTTATGGAAGCTCCGGAGGAGGAGTGCGGGCGTGTGTCACACTTGGCCCGAATAGGAGCACCTTCCCCGGGCACAGACGGTGCCAAGCGGCCCCTAAGTTTGCCCTTATGGAAGCTCCGGAGGAGGAGTGCATGCTGTGTGACAGTGAAGCCGAATAGGAGCACCTTCCCCGTGCACAGGCGGTGCCAAGCGGCCCCTAAGTTTGCCCTAATGGAAGCTCCGGAGGAGGAGTGCGGGCGTGTGTCACACTTGGCCCGAATAGGAGCACCTTCCCCGGGCACAGACGGTGCCAAGCGGCCCCTAAGTTTGCCCAAATGGAAGCTCCGGAGGAGGAGTGCATGCTGCCTGACAGTGAAGCCGAATATGAGCACCTTCCCCGGGCACAGGCGGTGCCAAGCGGCCCCTAAGTTTGCCCTAATGGAAGCTCCGGAGGAGGAGTGCGGGCGTGTGTCACACTTAGCCCGGAGAGGAGCACCTTCCCCGGGCACAGGCGGTGCCAAGTGGCCCCTAAGTTTGCCCTAATGGAAGCTCCGGACAGTGAAGCCGAATATGAGCACCTTCCCCGGGCACAGGCGGTGCCAAGTGGCCCCTAAGTCTACCCTCATGGAAGCTCCGGAGGAGGAGTGCATGCTGTGTGACAGTGAAGCCGAATAGGAGCACCTTCCCCGGGCACAGACGGTGCCAAGCGGCCCCTAAGTTTGCCCTTATGGAAGCTCCGGAGGAGGAGTGCATGCTGTGTGACAGTGAAGCCGAATAGGAGCACCTTCCCCGGGCACAGACGGTGCCAAGCGGCCCCTAAGTTTGCCCTTATGGAAGCTCCGGAGGAGGAGTGCATGCTGTGTGACAGTGAAGCCGAATAGGAGCACCTTCCCCGGGCACAGACGGTGCCAAGCGGCCCCTAAGTTTGCCCTTATGGAAGCTCCGGAGGAGGAGTGCGGGCGTGTGTCACACTTGGCCCGAATATGAGCACCTTCCCCGGGCACAGACGGTGCCAAGCGGCCCCTAAGTCTACCCTCATGGAAGCTCCGGAGGAGGAGTGCGGGCGTGTGTCACACTTGGCCCGAATATGAGCACCTTCCCCGGGCACAGACGGTGCCAAGCGGCCCCTAAGTTTGCCCAAATGGAAGCTCCGGAGGAGGAGTGCACGCTGTGTGACAGTGAAGCCGAATATGAGCACCTTCCCCGGGCACAGGCGGTGCCAAGCGGCCCCTAAGTTTGCCCAAATGGAAGCTCCGGAGGAGGAGTGCATGCTGCCTGACAGTGAAGCCGAATATGAGCACCTTCCCCGGGCACAGACGGTGCCAAGCGGCCCCTAAGTTTGCCCAAATGGAAGCTCCGGAGGAGGAGTGCATGCTGCATGACAGTGAAGCCGAATAGGAGCACCTTCCCCGGGCACAGACGGTGCCAAGCGGCCCCTAAGTTTGCCCTAATGGAAGCTCCGGAGGAGGAGTGCATGCTGCCTGACAGTGAAGCCGAATATGAGCACCTTCCCCGGGCACAGGCGGTGCCAAGCGGCCCCTAAGTTTGCCCAAATGGAAGCTCCGGAGGAGGAGTGCATGCTGCCTGACAGTGAAGCCGAATATGAGCACCTTCCCCGGGCACAGGCGGTGCCAAGCGGCCCCTAAGTTTGCCCAAATGGAAGCTCCGGAGGAGGAGTGCGGGCGTGTGTCACACTTGGCCCGAATATGAGCACCTTCCCCGGGCACAGGCGGTGCCAAGCGGCCCCTAAGTTTACCCTCATGGAAACTCCGGAGGAGGAGGGCGGGCGTGTGTCACACTTGGCCCGAATATGAGGACCTTCCCCGGGCACAGGCCGTGCCAAGCGGCCCCTAAGTCTACCCTTATGGAAGCTCCGGAGGAGGAGTGCATGCTGCCTGACAGTGAAGCCGAATAGGAGCACCTTCCCCGGGCACAGACGGTGCCAAGCGGCCCCTAAGTTTGCCCTTATGGAAGCTCCGGAGGAGGAGTGCGGGCGTGTGTCACACTTGGCCCGAATATGAGCACCTTCCCCGGGCACAGACGGTGCCAAGCGGCCCCTAAGTCTACCCTCATGGAAGCTCCGGAGGAGGAGTGCGGGCGTGTGTCACACTTGGCCCGAATATGAGCACCTTCCCCGGGCACAGACGGTGCCAAGCGGCCCCTAAGTTTGCCCAAATGGAAGCTCCGGAGGAGGAGTGCACGCTGTGTGACAGTGAAGCCGAATATGAGCACCTTCCCCGGGCACAGGCGGTGCCAAGCGGCCCCTAAGTTTGCCCAAATGGAAGCTCCGGAGGAGGAGTGCATGCTGCCTGACAGTGAAGCCGAATATGAGCACCTTCCCCGGGCACAGACGGTGCCAAGCGGCCCCTAAGTTTGCCCTCATGGAAGCTCCGGAGGAGGAGTGCGGGCGTGTGTCACACATGGCCCGAATAGGAGCACCTTCCCCGGGCACAGGCGGTGCCAAGCGGCCCCTAAGTTTGCCCTTATGGAAGCTCCGGAGGAGGAGTGCATGCTGTGTGACAGTGAAGCCGAATAGGAGCACCTTCCCCGTGCACAGGCGGTGCCAAGCGGCCCCTAAGTTTGCCCTAATGGAAGCTCCGGAGGAGGAGTGCGGGCGTGTGTCACACTTGGCCCGAATAGGAGCACCTTCCCCGGGCACAGACGGTGCCAAGCGGCCCCTAAGTTTGCCCAAATGGAAGCTCCGGAGGAGGAGTGCATGCTGCCTGACAGTGAAGCCGAATATGAGCACCTTCCCCGGGCACAGGCGGTGCCAAGCGGCCCCTAAGTTTGCCCTAATGGAAGCTCCGGAGGAGGAGTGCGGGCGTGTGTCACACTTAGCCCGGAGAGGAGCACCTTCCCCGGGCACAGGCGGTGCCAAGTGGCCCCTAAGTTTGCCCTAATGGAAGCTCCGGACAGTGAAGCCGAATATGAGCACCTTCCCCGGGCACAGGCGGTGCCAAGCGGCCCCTAAGTCTACCCTCATGGAAGCTCCGGAGGAGGAGTGCATGCTGTGTGACAGTGAAGCCGAATAGGAGCACCTTCCCCGGGCACAGACGGTGCCAAGCGGCCCCTAAGTTTGCCCTTATGGAAGCTCCGGAGGAGGAGTGCATGCTGTGTGACAGTGAAGCCGAATAGGAGCACCTTCCCCGGGCACAGACGGTGCCAAGCGGCCCCTAAGTTTGCCCTTATGGAAGCTCCGGAGGAGGAGTGCATGCTGTGTGACAGTGAAGCCGAATAGGAGCACCTTCCCCGGGCACAGACGGTGCCAAGCGGCCCCTAAGTTTGCCCTTATGGAAGCTCCGGAGGAGGAGTGCGGGCGTGTGTCACACTTGGCCCGAATATGAGCACCTTCCCCGGGCACAGACGGTGCCAAGCGGCCCCTAAGTCTACCCTCATGGAAGCTCCGGAGGAGGAGTGCGGGCGTGTGTCACACTTGGCCCGAATATGAGCACCTTCCCCGGGCACAGACGGTGCCAAGCGGCCCCTAAGTTTGCCCAAATGGAAGCTCCGGAGGAGGAGTGCACGCTGTGTGACAGTGAAGCCGAATATGAGCACCTTCCCCGGGCACAGGCGGTGCCAAGCGGCCCCTAAGTTTGCCCAAATGGAAGCTCCGGAGGAGGAGTGCATGCTGCCTGACAGTGAAGCCGAATATGAGCACCTTCCCCGGGCACAGACGGTGCCAAGCGGCCCCTAAGTTTGCCCAAATGGAAGCTCCGGAGGAGGAGTGCATGCTGCATGACAGTGAAGCCGAATAGGAGCACCTTCCCCGGGCACAGACGGTGCCAAGCGGCCCCTAAGTTTGCCCTAATGGAAGCTCCGGAGGAGGAGTGCATGCTGCCTGACAGTGAAGCCGAATATGAGCACCTTCCCCGGGCACAGGCGGTGCCAAGCGGCCCCTAAGTTTGCCCAAATGGAAGCTCCGGAGGAGGAGTGCATGCTGCCTGACAGTGAAGCCGAATATGAGCACCTTCCCCGGGCACAGGCGGTGCCAAGCGGCCCCTAAGTTTGCCCAAATGGAAGCTCCGGAGGAGGAGTGCGGGCGTGTGTCACACTTGGCCCGAATATGAGCACCTTCCCCGGGCACAGGCGGTGCCAAGCGGCCCCTAAGTTTACCCTCATGGAAACTCCGGAGGAGGAGGGCGGGCGTGTGTCACACTTGGCCCGAATATGAGGACCTTCCCCGGGCACAGGCCGTGCCAAGCGGCCCCTAAGTCTACCCTTATGGAAGCTCCGGAGGAGGAGTGCATGCTGCCTGACAGTGAAGCCGAATAGGAGCACCTTCCCCGGGCACAGACGGTGCCAAGCGGCCCCTAAGTTTGCCCTTATGGAAGCTCCGGAGGAGGAGTGCACGCTGTGTGACAGTGAAGCCGAATAGGAGCACCTTCCCCGGGCACAGACGGTGCCAAGCGGCCCCTAAGTCTACCCTTATGGAAGCTCCGGAGGAGGAGTGCGGGCGTGTGTCACACTTGGCCCGAATAGGAGCACCTTCCCCGGGCACAGACGGTGCCAAGCGGCCCCTAAGTTTGCCCTTATGGAAGCTCCGGAGGAGGAGTGCATGCTGTGTGACAGTGAAGCCGAATAGGAGCACCTTCCCCGTGCACAGGCGGTGCCAAGCGGCCCCTAAGTTTGCCCTAATGGAAGCTCCGGAGGAGGAGTGCGGGCGTGTGTCACACTTGGCCCGAATAGGAGCACCTTCCCCGGGCACAGACGGTGCCAAGCGGCCCCTAAGTTTGCCCAAATGGAAGCTCCGGAGGAGGAGTGCATGCTGCCTGACAGTGAAGCCGAATATGAGCACCTTCCCCGGGCACAGGCGGTGCCAAGCGGCCCCTAAGTTTGCCCTAATGGAAGCTCCGGAGGAGGAGTGCGGGCGTGTGTCACACTTAGCCCGGAGAGGAGCACCTTCCCCGGGCACAGGCGGTGCCAAGTGGCCCCTAAGTTTGCCCTAATGGAAGCTCCGGACAGTGAAGCCGAATATGAGCACCTTCCCCGGGCACAGGCGGTGCCAAGCGGCCCCTAAGTCTACCCTCATGGAAGCTCCGGAGGAGGAGTGCATGCTGTGTGACAGTGAAGCCGAATAGGAGCACCTTCCCCGGGCACAGACGGTGCCAAGCGGCCCCTAAGTTTGCCCTTATGGAAGCTCCGGAGGAGGAGTGCATGCTGTGTGACAGTGAAGCCGAATAGGAGCACCTTCCCCGGGCACAGACGGTGCCAAGCGGCCCCTAAGTTTGCCCTTATGGAAGCTCCGGAGGAGGAGTGCATGCTGTGTGACAGTGAAGCCGAATAGGAGCACCTTCCCCGGGCACAGACGGTGCCAAGCGGCCCCTAAGTTTGCCCTTATGGAAGCTCCGGAGGAGGAGTGCGGGCGTGTGTCACACTTGGCCCGAATATGAGCACCTTCCCCGGGCACAGACGGTGCCAAGCGGCCCCTAAGTCTACCCTCATGGAAGCTCCGGAGGAGGAGTGCGGGCGTGTGTCACACTTGGCCCGAATATGAGCACCTTCCCCGGGCACAGACGGTGCCAAGCGGCCCCTAAGTTTGCCCAAATGGAAGCTCCGGAGGAGGAGTGCACGCTGTGTGACAGTGAAGCCGAATATGAGCACCTTCCCCGGGCACAGGCGGTGCCAAGCGGCCCCTAAGTTTGCCCAAATGGAAGCTCCGGAGGAGGAGTGCATGCTGCCTGACAGTGAAGCCGAATATGAGCACCTTCCCCGGGCACAGACGGTGCCAAGCGGCCCCTAAGTTTGCCCAAATGGAAGCTCCGGAGGAGGAGTGCATGCTGCATGACAGTGAAGCCGAATAGGAGCACCTTCCCCGGGCACAGACGGTGCCAAGCGGCCCCTAAGTTTGCCCTAATGGAAGCTCCGGAGGAGGAGTGCATGCTGCCTGACAGTGAAGCCGAATATGAGCACCTTCCCCGGGCACAGGCGGTGCCAAGCGGCCCCTAAGTTTGCCCAAATGGAAGCTCCGGAGGAGGAGTGCATGCTGCCTGACAGTGAAGCCGAATATGAGCACCTTCCCCGGGCACAGGCGGTGCCAAGCGGCCCCTAAGTTTGCCCAAATGGAAGCTCCGGAGGAGGAGTGCGGGCGTGTGTCACACTTGGCCCGAATATGAGCACCTTCCCCGGGCACAGGCGGTGCCAAGCGGCCCCTAAGTTTACCCTCATGGAAACTCCGGAGGAGGAGGGCGGGCGTGTGTCACACTTGGCCCGAATATGAGGACCTTCCCCGGGCACAGGCCGTGCCAAGCGGCCCCTAAGTCTACCCTTATGGAAGCTCCGGAGGAGGAGTGCATGCTGCCTGACAGTGAAGCCGAATAGGAGCACCTTCCCCGGGCACAGACGGTGCCAAGCGGCCCCTAAGTTTGCCCTTATGGAAGCTCCGGAGGAGGAGTGCATGCTGTGTGACAGTGAAGCCGAATAGGAGCACCTTCCCCGGGCACAGACGGTGCCAAGCGGCCCCTAAGTCTACCCTTATGGAAGCTCCGGAGGAGGAGTGCGGGCGTGTGTCACACTTGGCCCGAATAGGAGCACCTTCCCCGGGCACAGACGGTGCCAAGCGGCCCCTAAGTTTGCCCTTATGGAAGCTCCGGAGGAGGAGTGCATGCTGTGTGACAGTGAAGCCGAATAGGAGCACCTTCCCCGTGCACAGGCGGTGCCAAGCGGCCCCTAAGTTTGCCCTAATGGAAGCTCCGGAGGAGGAGTGCGGGCGTGTGTCACACTTGGCCCGAATAGGAGCACCTTCCCCGGGCACAGACGGTGCCAAGCGGCCCCTAAGTTTGCCCAAATGGAAGCTCCGGAGGAGGAGTGCATGCTGCCTGACAGTGAAGCCGAATATGAGCACCTTCCCCGGGCACAGGCGGTGCCAAGCGGCCCCTAAGTTTGCCCTAATGGAAGCTCCGGAGGAGGAGTGCGGGCGTGTGTCACACTTAGCCCGGAGAGGAGCACCTTCCCCGGGCACAGGCGGTGCCAAGTGGCCCCTAAGTTTGCCCTAATGGAAGCTCCGGACAGTGAAGCCGAATATGAGCACCTTCCCCGGGCACAGGCGGTGCCAAGCGGCCCCTAAGTCTACCCTCATGGAAGCTCCGGAGGAGGAGTGCATGCTGTGTGACAGTGAAGCCGAATAGGAGCACCTTCCCCGGGCACAGACGGTGCCAAGCGGCCCCTAAGTTTGCCCTTATGGAAGCTCCGGAGGAGGAGTGCATGCTGTGTGACAGTGAAGCCGAATAGGAGCACCTTCCCCGGGCACAGACGGTGCCAAGCGGCCCCTAAGTTTGCCCTTATGGAAGCTCCGGAGGAGGAGTGCATGCTGTGTGACAGTGAAGCCGAATAGGAGCACCTTCCCCGGGCACAGACGGTGCCAAGCGGCCCCTAAGTTTGCCCTTATGGAAGCTCCGGAGGAGGAGTGCGGGCGTGTGTCACACTTGGCCCGAATATGAGCACCTTCCCCGGGCACAGACGGTGCCAAGCGGCCCCTAAGTCTACCCTCATGGAAGCTCCGGAGGAGGAGTGCGGGCGTGTGTCACACTTGGCCCGAATATGAGCACCTTCCCCGGGCACAGACGGTGCCAAGCGGCCCCTAAGTTTGCCCAAATGGAAGCTCCGGAGGAGGAGTGCACGCTGTGTGACAGTGAAGCCGAATATGAGCACCTTCCCCGGGCACAGGCGGTGCCAAGCGGCCCCTAAGTTTGCCCAAATGGAAGCTCCGGAGGAGGAGTGCATGCTGCCTGACAGTGAAGCCGAATATGAGCACCTTCCCCGGGCACAGACGGTGCCAAGCGGCCCCTAAGTTTGCCCAAATGGAAGCTCCGGAGGAGGAGTGCGGGCGTGTGTCACACTTGGCCCGAATAGGAGCACCTTCCCCGGGCACGGGCGGTGCCAAGCGGCCCCTAAGTTTGCCCAAATGGAAGCTCCGGAGGAGGAGTGCATGCTGCCTGACAGTGAAGCCGAATATGAGCACCTTCCCCGGGCACAGGCGGTGCCAAGCGGCCCCTAAGTCTACCCTAATGGAAGCTCCGGAGGAGGAGGGCGGGCGTGTGTCACACTTGGCCCGAATAGGAGCACCTTCCCCGGGCACAGGCGGTGCAAAGCGGCCCCTAAGTCGGTAAAGGTTGAAATAAGTAAATAAATACAAAAAGGACGAGGGGGGAAAAAAAAAGGCAAAAACGTATAAAATTCCCCCATTCATTTCAATGGGCTCGGCCGAATTGGGCTTGCGGGACCGCCGAGGGCACGCCGGAGGGCGGTTGAGTCGGTAAAAGTTGAAATAAATGAATAAATACAAAAAGGACGAGGGGGGGGGAAAAAAAGGCAAAAACGTATAAAATTCCCCCATTCATTTCAATGGGCTCGGCCGAATTGGGCTTGCGGGACCGCCGAGGGCACGCCGGAGGGCGGTTGAGTCGGTAAAAGTTGAAATAAATGAATAAATACAAAAAGAACGAGGGGGGGGGGAAAAAGGCAAAAACGTATAAAATTCCCCCATTCATTTCAATGGGCTCGGCCGAATTGGGCTTGCGGGACCGCCGAGGGCACGCCGGAGGGCGGTTGAGTCGGTAAAAGTTGAAATAAATGAATAAATACAAAAAGAACGAGGGGGGGGGGGAAAAAGGCAAAAACGTATAAAATTCCCCCATTCATTTCAATGGGCTCGGCCGAATTGGGCTTGCGGGACCGCCGAGGGCACGCCGGAGGGCGGTTGAGTCGGTAAAAGTTGAAATAAATGAATAAATACAAAAAGGACGAGGGGGGAAAAAAAAAGGCAAAAACGTATAAAATTCCCCCATTCATTTCAATGGGCTCGGCCGAATTGGGCTTGCGGGACCGCCGAGGGCACGCCGGAGGGCGGTTGAGTCGGTAAAAGTTGAAATAAATGAATAAATACAAAAAGGACGAGGGGGGGGGGAAATAAGGCAAAAACGTATAAAATTCCCCCATTCATTTCAATGGGCTCGGCCGAATTGGGCTTGCGGGACCGCCGAGGGCACGCCGGAGGGCGGTTGAGTCGGTAAAAGTTGAAATAAATGAATAAATACAAAAAGGACGAGGGGGGGGGAAATAAGGCAAAAACGTATAAAATTCCCCCATTCATTTCAATGGGCTCGGCCGAATTGGGCTTGCGGGACCGCCGAGGGCACGCCGGAGGGCGGTTGAGTCGGTAAAAGTTGAAATAAATGAATAAATACAAAAAGGACGAGGGGGGGAAAAAAAAGGCAAAAACGTATAAAATTCCCCCATTCATTTCAATGGGCTCGGCCGAATTGGGCTTGCGGGACCGCCGAGGGCACGCCGGAGGGCGGTTGAGTCGGTAAAAGTTGAAATAAATGAATAAATACAAAAAGGACGAGGGGGGGGGAAATAAGGCAAAAACGTATAAAATTCCCCCATTCATTTCAATGGGCTCGGCCGAATTGGGCTTGCGGGACCGCCGAGGGCACGCCGGAGGGCGGTTGAGTCGGTAAAAGTTGAAATAAATGAATAAATACAAAAAGGACGAGGGGGGGAGAAAAAAAGGCAAAAACGTATAAAATTCCCCCATTCATTTCAATGGGCTCGGCCGAATTGGGCTTGCGGGACCGCCGAGGGCACGCCGGAGGGCGGTTGAGTCGGTAAAAGTTGAAATAAATGAATAAATACAAAAAGAACGAGGGGGGGGGAAAAAAGGCAAAAACGTATAAAATTCCCCCATTCATTTCAATGGGCTCGGCCGAATTGGGCTTGCGGGACCGCCGAGGGCACGCCGGAGGGCGGTTGAGTCGGTAAAAGTTGAAATAAATGAATAAATACAAAAAGAACGAGGGGGGAAAAAAAAGGCAAAAACGTATAAAATTCCCCCATTCATTTCAATGGGCTCGGCTAAAATGGGCCTGCAGTACTGCCGAGAGGCCGCCGGAGGACGCCCTAGTAGGCAAACGTTGATCCCCACACACGAGGGGTCAGTTAGGCGACCAGGGGTAGCGTTTAGGCGACCAGGGGTAGCGTTTAGGTGACCAGGGGAAGCGTTTAGGCGACCAGGGGTAGCGTTTAGGCGACCAGGGGTAGCGTTTAGGCGACCAGGGGTAGCTTTTAGGCGACCAGGGGTAGCTTTTAGGCGACCAGGGGTAGCTTTTAGGCGACCAGGGGTAGCGTTTAGGCGACCAGGGGCGTTGCAGTTCCGCCGAATTGCATTAGGGGCGCTGCAGTAGGCAAACGTTCTTCCCCCCTAGTCAGAGGGTCATTTGCCTACTTCCCAGGTTTACCCGGGTTTTCCAAAACACCTGGGGCACATTTTCAGGGATCACGTTTTTAGAAACAAAAATATTCATAATTTCTTCTAAGTCCCCTTTCCAGCGGGGAACTTTGAAACATTGTATCCGACCACTGAAGGCTGTTGGCGGGCACGGCGCGGCAAACAGCCCGCACTCAGGCATGGAGCTCCGGGGAAAGTTGCCTAATTTCTTCTAAGTCCCCTTTCCAGCGGGGAACTTTGAAACATTGTATCCGACCGTGGAAGGCTGTTGGCGGGCGCGGCGCGGCTCATAGCCGGCCCTCGGGCACGGAGCTCCGGGTGAATTTTCACAAATTTCTTCTAAGTCCCCTTTCCAGCGGGGAACTTTGAAACATTGTATCCGACCGTGGAAGGCTGTTGGCGGGCACGGCGCGGCTCATAGCCGGCCCTCGGGCACGGAGCTCCGGGTGAATTTTCACAAATTTCTTCTAAGTCCTCTTTCCAGCGGGGAACTTTGAAACATTGTATCCGACCGTGGAAGGCTGTTGGCGGGCACGGCGCGGCTCATAGCCGGCCCTCGGGCACGGAGCTCCGGGTGAATTTTCACAAATTTCTTCTAAGTCCCCTTTCCAGCGGGGAACTTTGAAACATTGTATCCGACCGTGGAAAGCTGTTGGCGGGCGCGGCGCGGCTCATAGCCGGCCCTCGGGCACGGAGCTCCGGGTGAATTTTCACAAATTTCTTCTAAGTCCCCTTTCCAGCGGGGAACTTTGAAACATTGTATCCGACCGTGGAAGGCTGTTGGCGGGCGCGGCGCGGCTCATAGCCGGCCCTCAGGCACGGAGCTCCGGGTGAATTTTACTCAATTCTTCTAAGTCCCCTTTCCAGCGGGGAACTTTGAAACATTGTATCCGACCGTGGAAGGCTGTTGGCGGGCACGGCGCGGCTCATAGCCGGCCCTCGGGCACGGAGCTCCGGGTGAATTTTCACAAATTTCTTCTAAGTCCCCTTTCCAGCGGGGAACTTTGAAACATTGTATCCGACCGTGGAAGGCTGTTGGCGGGCACGGCGCGGCTCATAGCCGGCCCTCGGGCACGGAGCTCCGGGTGAATTTTCACAAATTTCTTCTAAGTCCCCTTTCCAGCGGGGAACTTTGAAACATTGTATCCGACCGTGGAAGGCTGTTGGCGGGCACGGCGCGGCTCATAGCCGGCCCTCAGGCACGGAGCTCCGGGTGAATTTTCACAAATTTCTTCTAAGTCCCCTTTCCAGCGGGGAACTTTGAAACATTGTATCCGACCGTGGAAGGCTGTTGGCGGGCGCGGCGCGGCTCATAGCCGGCCCTCGGGCACGGAGCTCCGGGTGAATTTTTACAAATTTCTTCTAAGTCCCCTTTCCAGCGGGGAACTTTGAAACATTGTATCCGACCGTGGAAGGCTGTTGGCGGGCACGGCGCGGCTCATAGCCGGCCCTCAGGCACGGAGCTCCGGGTGAATTTTACAAATTTCTTCTAAGTCCCCTTTCCAGCGGGGAACTTTGAAACATTGTATCCGACCGTGGAAGGCTGTTGGCGGGCACGGCGCGGCTCATAGCCGGCCCTCGGGCACGGAGCTCCGGGTGAATTTTTACAAATTTCTTCTAAGTCCCCTTTCCAGCGGGGAACTTTGAAACATTGTATCCGACCGTGGAAGGCTGTTGGCGGGCACGGCGCGGCTCATAGCCGGCCCTCAGGCACGGAGCTCCGGGTGAATTTTACAAATTTCTTCTAAGTCCCCTTTCCAGCGGGGAACTTTGAAACATTGTATCCGACCGTGGAAGGCTGTTGGCGGGCACGGCGCGGCTCATAGCCGGCCCTCGGGCACGGAGCTCCGGGTGAATTTTTACAAATTTCTTCTAAGTCCCCTTTCCAGCGGGGAACTTTGAAACATTGTATCCGACCGTGGAAGGCTGTTGGCGGGCACGGCGCGGCTCATAGCCGGCCCTCGGGCACGGAGCTCCGGATGAATTTTTACAAATTTCTTCTAAGTCCCCTTTCCAGCGGGGAACTTTGAAACATTGTATCCGACCGTGGAAGGCTGTTGGCGGGCACGGCGCGGCTCATAGCCGGCCCTCGGGCACGGAGCTCCGGGTGAATTTTACTCAATTCTTCTAAGTCCCCTTTCCAGCGGGGAACTTTGAAACATTGTATCCGACCGTGGAAGGCTGTTGGCGGGCGCGGCGCGGCTCACAGCCCGCCCTCAGGCACGGAGCTCCGGGGAAATTTGCCTCATTTCTTCTAAGTCCCCTTTCCAGCGGGGAACTTTCAAACATTGTATCCGACCACTGAAGGCTGTTGGCGGGCGCGGCGATGCTCACAGCCCGCCCTCAGGCACGGAGCTCCGGGGAAATTTGCCTCATTTCTTCTAAGTCCCCTTTCCAGCGGGGACCTTTCAAACATTGTATCCGACCACTGAAGGCTGTTGGCGGGCGCGGCGCGGCTCACAGCCCGCCCTCAGGCACGGAGCTCCGGGGAAATTTGCCTCATTTCTTCTAAGTCCCCTTTCCAGCGGGGACCTTTCAAACATTGTATCCGACCAAAGGAAGGCTGTTGGCGGACGCGGCGCGGCTCACAGCCCGCCCTCAGGCACGGAGCTCCGGGGAAATTTGCCTCATTTCTTCTAAGTCCCCTTTCCAGCGGGGAACTTTCAAACATTGTATCCGACCACTGAAGGCTGTTGGCGGACGCGGCGCGGCTCACAGCCCGCCCTCAGGCACGGAGCTCCGGGGAAATTTGCCTCATTTCTTCTAAGTCCCCTTTCCAGCGGGGACCTTTCAAACATTGTATCCGACCACTGAAGGCTGTTGGCGGACGCGGCGCGGCTCACAGCCCGCCCTCAGGCACGGAGCTCCGGGGGAATTTGCCCCCTCATTTCTTCTAAGTCCCCTTTAGGCGACCAGGGGTTGACAATTTAGGTGACCAGGGGTTGACAATTTAGGCGACCAGGGGTGACTTTTAGGCGACCAGGGGTGAGGTTTAGGCGACCAGGGGTGAGGTTTAGGCGACCAGGGGTGAGGTTTAGGCGACCAGGGGTAGCGTTTAGGCGACCAGGGGCGTTGCAGTTCCGCCGAATTGCATTAGGGGCGCTGCAGTAGGCAAACGTTTTTCCCCCTAGTCAGAGGGTCATTTGCCTACTTCCCAGGTTTACCCGGGTTTTCCAAAACACCTGGGGCACATTTTTAGGAACCACGTTTTTAGAAACAAAAATTCTTCTATGTCCACCTCCGTGAAAGAAATTGCCCAATGGTTCCCGCGGAAGAGAGCTGCCAGGCGGACGCATACTGCAATAACGGCCGCCCTGGCGCTCTGGTGGATGTTATCCTCGAAATTTCTTCTATGTGCCCATTCCAGCGGGCAACTTGCGAACAATGGTGTCCGACCATGGAAGGCTGTTGGCGGACGCGGCGCGGCTCACAGCCCGCCCTCAGGCACGGAGCTCCGGGGGAATTTTCCCCTCATTTCTTCTAAGTCCCCATTCCAGCGGGGAGCTTGCAAACGTGGTATCCGACCACTGAAGGCTGTTGGCGGGCACGGCCCCACCAGCGCAACACGGCACTTCCTATGACTCGGGTCCGACGCAGGAGGAGCGGTCCTCCCGGCCCCACCACACGGCACTTCCTATGACTCGGGTCCGACGCAGGAGGAGCGGTCCTCCCGGCCCCGCCACACGGCACTTCCTATGACTCGGGTCCGACGCAGGAGGAGCGGTCCTCCCGGCCCCGCCACACGGCACTTCCTATGACTCGGGTCCGACGCAGGAGGAGCGGTCCTCCCGGCCCCGCCACACGGCACTTCCCATGACTCGGGTCCGACGCAGGAGGAGCGGTCCTCCCGGCCACCACCGCCACACGGCACTTCCCATGACCCGGGGACCGACGCAGGAGGAGCGGTCCTCCCGGCCCCACCGCAACACACACAACCACTGACCGATTGGCAATCATGACCCGCCATCGGAGGGCCCCTGCCGGCCCCGGCCTCGCGCCGGGGTGTTCGGGTGGACGGTTCCTTCGGCCTGCGGGTCGACCTCTGAGCGTTGGCCGGCACCGCAGCACCGCAGCACACACATAACCACTGACCGATTGGCAATCATGACCCGCCATCGGAGGGCCCCTGCCGGCCCCGGCCTCGCGCCGGGGTGTTCGGGTGGACGGTTCCTTCGGCCTGCGGGTCGACCTCTGAGCGTTGGCCGGCACCGCAGCACACACACAACCACTGACCGATTGGCAATCATGACCCGCCATCGGAGGGCCCCTGCCGGCCCCGGCCTCGCGCCGGGGTGTTCGGGTGGACGGTTCCTTCGGCCTGCGGGTCGACCTCTGAGCGTTGGCCGGCACCGCAGCACACACATAACCACTGACCGATTGGCAATCATGACCCGCCATCGGAGGGCCCCTGCCGGCCCCGGCCTCGCGCCGGGGTGTTCGGGTGGACGGTTCCTTCGGCCTGCGGGTCGACCTCTGCGCGTTGGCCGGCACTTCCCTACCGTTACCCACCCCACCCCTGGGGTTGTGACAAAACGGCACTTCCTATGACTCGGGGTCCGACGCAGGAGGAGCGGTCCTCCCGGCCCATCTCGCACCCACACCCTGACATGTACTGCACCACACCAACCACTGACCGATTGGCAAGCATGACCCGCCATCGGAGGGCCCCTGCCGGCCCCGGCCTCGCGCCGGGGTGTTCGGTGTGGACGGTTCCTTCGGCCTGCGGATCGACCTCTAGCGCACCAACCAGCGCGAAACCGCTTTCGTCGCGAGACCGAGACGACCCTGTCGCGTGCCCGTCGGCCACACGGGCCCAGAGATGTCCTACACGGGAGTTCCGCCGCGCTCGCGGGTGCCCCGCCACGAGAGGGGTGCGGGAGCCCAGGCCCGCGTCAGCCGAGCGGTCCTTCCCGAAAAAGCATGTTTCTCAAACCCTACCGGCGTCT
>NW_028283785.1:165000-172500 GCF_059441095.1 Idiotropiscis lumnitzeri
AGGCAGGGAGCGAGCGCCCCCCAGCTCCATCGCTCCGGGGGTAATAGGCCGGCGTCTGCCACACTTAGCCCGGAGATGAGCACCTTCCCCGGGCACAGGCAGGGAGCGAGCGCCCCCCAGCTCCATCGCCCCGGGGGTAATAGGCCGGCGTCTGCCACACTTAGCCCGGAGAGGAGCACCTTCCCCGGGCACGGGCGGGGAGCGAGCGCCCCCCAGCTCCATCGCTCTGGGGGTAATAGGCCGGCGTCTGCCACACTTAGGCCGGAGAGGAGCACCTTCCCCGGGCACGGGCGGGGAGCGAGCGCCCCCAGCTCCATCGCTCCGGGGGTAATAGGCCGGCGTCTGTCACACTTAGCCCGAATATGAGCACCTTCCCCGGGCACGGGCGGTGCCAAGCGGCCCCTAAGTTTACCCTCATGGAAGCTCCGGAGGAGGAGGGCGGGCGTGTGTCACACTTGGCCCGAATAGGAGCACCTTCCCCGGGCACAGGCGGTGCCAAGCGGCCCCTAAGTTTGCCCAAATGGAAGCTCCGGAGGAGGAGTGCGGGCGTGTGTCACACTTGGCCCGAATATGAGCACCTTCCCCGGGCACAGACGGTGCCAAGCGGCCCCTAAGTTTGCCCAAATGGAAGCTCCGGAGGAGGAGTGCACGCTGTGTGACAGTGAAGCCGAATATGAGCACCTTCCCCGGGCACAGGCGGTGCCAAGCGGCCCCTAAGTTTGCCCTTATGGAAGCTCCGGAGGAGGAGTGCATGCTGTGTGACAGTGAAGCCGAATATGAGCACCTTCCCCGGGCACAGGCGGTGCCAAGCGGCCCCTAAGTTTGCCCAAATGGAAGCTCCGGAGGAGGAGTGCGGGCGTGTGTCACACTTGGCCCGAATAGGAGCACCTTCCCCGGGCACGGGCGGTGCCAAGCGGCCCCTAAGTTTGCCCAAATGGAAGCTCCGGAGGAGGAGTGCATGCTGCCTGACAGTGAAGCCGAATATGAGCACCTTCCCCGGGCACAGGCGGTGCCAAGCGGCCCCTAAGTCTACCCTAATGGAAGCTCCGGAGGAGGAGGGCGGGCGTGTGTCACACTTGGCCCGAATAGGAGCACCTTCCCCGGGCACAGGCGGTGCAAAGCGGCCCCTAAGTCGGTAAAGGTTGAAATAAGTAAATAAATACAAAAAGGACGAGGGGGGAAAAAAAAAGGCAAAAACGTATAAAATTCCCCCATTCATTTCAATGGGCTCGGCCGAATTGGGCTTGCGGGACCGCCGAGGGCACGCCGGAGGGCGGTTGAGTCGGTAAAAGTTGAAATAAATGAATAAATACAAAAAGGACGAGGGGGGGAAAAAAAAAGGCAAAAACGTATAAAATTCCCCCATTCATTTCAATGGGCTCGGCCGAATTGGGCTTGCGGGACCGCCGAGGGCACGCCGGAGGGCGGTTGAGTCGGTAAAAGTTGAAATAAATGAATAAATACAAAAAGGACGAGGGGGGGGAAAAAAAGGCAAAAACGTATAAAATTCCCCCATTCATTTCAATGGGCTCGGCCGAATTGGGCTTGCGGGACCGCCGAGGGCACGCCGGAGGGCGGTTGAGTCGGTAAAAGTTGAAATAAATGAATAAATACAAAAAGAACGAGGGGGGGGGGAAAAAGGCAAAAACGTATAAAATTCCCCCATTCATTTCAATGGGCTCGGCCGAATTGGGCTTGCGGGACCGCCGAGGGCACGCCGGAGGGCGGTTGAGTCGGTAAAAGTTGAAATAAATGAATAAATACAAAAAGAACGAGGGGGGGGAAAAAAAGGCAAAAACGTATAAAATTCCCCCATTCATTTCAATGGGCTCGGCCGAATTGGGCTTGCGGGACCGCCGAGGGCACGCCGGAGGGCGGTTGAGTCGGTAAAAGTTGAAATAAATGAATAAATACAAAAAGAACGAGGGGGGGAAAAAAAGGCAAAAACGTATAAAATTCCCCCATTCATTTCAATGGGCTCGGCCGAATTGGGCTTGCGGGACCGCCGAGGGCACGCCGGAGGGCGGTTGAGTCGGTAAAAGTTGAAATAAATGAATAAATACAAAAAGGACGAGGGGGGGGAAAAAAAAGGCAAAAACGTATAAAATTCCCCCATTCATTTCAATGGGCTCGGCCGAATTGGGCTTGCGGGACCGCCGAGGGCACGCCGGAGGGCGGTTGAGTCGGTAAAAGTTGAAATAAATGAATAAATACAAAAAGAACGAGGGGGGGGGGAAAAAGGCAAAAACGTATAAAATTCCCCCATTCATTTCAATGGGCTCGGCCGAATTGGGCTTGCGGGACCGCCGAGGGCACGCCGGAGGGCGGTTGAGTCGGTAAAAGTTGAAATAAATGAATAAATACAAAAAGAACGAGGGGGGGGAAAAAAAGGCAAAAACGTATAAAATTCCCCCATTCATTTCAATGGGCTCGGCCGAATTGGGCTTGCGGGACCGCCGAGGGCACGCCGGAGGGCGGTTGAGTCGGTAAAAGTTGAAATAAATGAATAAATACAAAAAGAACGAGGGGGGGAAAAAAAGGCAAAAACGTATAAAATTCCCCCATTCATTTCAATGGGCTCGGCCGAATTGGGCTTGCGGGACCGCCGAGGGCACGCCGGAGGGCGGTTGAGTCGGTAAAAGTTGAAATAAATGAATAAATACAAAAAGAACGAGGGGGGGAAAAAAAGGCAAAAACGTATAAAATTCCCCCATTCATTTCAATGGGCTCGGCCGAATTGGGCTTGCGGGACCGCCGAGGGCACGCCGGAGGGCGGTTGAGTCGGTAAAAGTTGAAATAAATGAATAAATACAAAAAGAACGAGGGGGGGAAAAAAAGGCAAAAACGTATAAAATTCCCCCATTCATTTCAATGGGCTCGGCCGAATTGGGCTTGCGGGACCGCCGAGGGCACGCCGGAG
This sequence comes from Idiotropiscis lumnitzeri, assembly GCF_059441095.1. Taxonomy (NCBI): domain Eukaryota; kingdom Metazoa; phylum Chordata; class Actinopteri; order Syngnathiformes; family Syngnathidae; genus Idiotropiscis; species Idiotropiscis lumnitzeri. The sequence continues at coordinate 167,921 of NW_028283785.1, forward strand.
GGCGGTTGAGTCGGTAAAAGTTGAAATAAATGAATAAATACAAAAAGAACGAGGGGGGGAAAAAAAAGGCAAAAACGTATAAAATTCCCCCATTCATTTCAATGGGCTCGGCTAAAATGGGCCTGCAGTACTGCCGAGAGGCCGCCGGAGGACGCCCTAGTAGGCAAACGTTGATCCCCACACACGAGGGGTCAGTTAGGCGACCAGGGGTAGCGTTTAGGCGACCAGGGGTAGCGTTTAGGTGACCAGGGGAAGCGTTTAGGCGACCAGGGGTAGCGTTTAGGTGACCAGGGGAAGCGTTTAGGCGACCAGGGGTAGCGTTTAGGTGACCAGGGGTAGCGTTTAGGCGACCAGGGGTAGCGTTTAGGCGACCAGGGGTAGCGTTTAGGCGACCAGGGGTAGCTTTTAGGCGACCAGGGGTAGCTTTTAGGCGACCAGGGGTAGCGTTTAGGCGACCAGGGGCGTTGCAGTTCCGCCGAATTGCATTAGGGGCGCTGCAGTAGGCAAACGTTCTTCCCCCCTAGTCAGAGGGTCATTTGCCTACTTCCCAGGTTTACCCGGGTTTTCCAAAACACCTGGGGCACATTTTCAGGGATCACGTTTTTAGAAACAAAAATATTCATAATTTCTTCTAAGTCCCCTTTCCAGCGGGGAACTTTGAAACATTGTATCCGACCACTGAAGGCTGTTGGCGGGCACGGCGCGGCAAACAGCCCGCACTCAGGCATGGAGCTCCGGGGAAAGTTGCCTAATTTCTTCTAAGTCCCCTTTCCAGCGGGGAACTTTGAAACATTGTATCCGACCGTGGAAGGCTGTTGGCGGGCACGGCGCGGCTCATAGCCGGCCCTCGGGCACGGAGCTCCGGGTGAATTTTCACAAATTTCTTCTAAGTCCCCTTTCCAGCGGGGAACTTTGAAACATTGTATCCGACCGTGGAAGGCTGTTGGCGGGCACGGCGCGGCTCATAGCCGGCCCTCGGGCACGGAGCTCCGGGTGAATTTTTACAAATTTCTTCTAAGTCCCCTTTCCAGCGGGGAACTTTGAAACATTGTATCCGACCGTGGAAGGCTGTTGGCGGGCACGGCGCGGCTCATAGCCGGCCCTCGGGCACGGAGCTCCGGATGAATTTTTACAAATTTCTTCTAAGTCCCCTTTCCAGCGGGGAACTTTGAAACATTGTATCCGACCGTGGAAGGCTGTTGGCGGGCACGGCGCGGCTCATAGCCGGCCCTCGGGCACGGAGCTCCGGGTGAATTTTACTCAATTCTTCTAAGTCCCCTTTCCAGCGGGGAACTTTGAAACATTGTATCCGACCGTGGAAGGCTGTTGGCGGGCGCGGCGCGGCTCACAGCCCGCCCTCAGGCACGGAGCTCCGGGGAAATTTGCCTCATTTCTTCTAAGTCCCCTTTCCAGCGGGGAACTTTCAAACATTGTATCCGACCACTGAAGGCTGTTGGCGGGCGCGGCGATGCTCACAGCCCGCCCTCAGGCACGGAGCTCCGGGGAAATTTGCCTCATTTCTTCTAAGTCCCCTTTCCAGCGGGGACCTTTCAAACATTGTATCCGACCACTGAAGGCTGTTGGCGGGCGCGGCGCGGCTCACAGCCCGCCCTCAGGCACGGAGCTCCGGGGAAATTTGCCTCATTTCTTCTAAGTCCCCTTTCCAGCGGGGACCTTTCAAACATTGTATCCGACCAAAGGAAGGCTGTTGGCGGACGCGGCGCGGCTCACAGCCCGCCCTCAGGCACGGAGCTCCGGGGAAATTTGCCTCATTTCTTCTAAGTCCCCTTTCCAGCGGGGAACTTTCAAACATTGTATCCGACCACTGAAGGCTGTTGGCGGACGCGGCGCGGCTCACAGCCCGCCCTCAGGCACGGAGCTCCGGGGAAATTTGCCTCATTTCTTCTAAGTCCCCTTTCCAGCGGGGACCTTTCAAACATTGTATCCGACCACTGAAGGCTGTTGGCGGACGCGGCGCGGCTCACAGCCCGCCCTCAGGCACGGAGCTCCGGGGGAATTTGCCCCCTCATTTCTTCTAAGTCCCCTTTAGGCGACCAGGGGTTGACAATTTAGGTGACCAGGGGTTGACAATTTAGGCGACCAGGGGTGACTTTTAGGCGACCAGGGGTGAGGTTTAGGCGACCAGGGGTGAGGTTTAGGCGACCAGGGGTGAGGTTTAGGCGACCAGGGGTAGCGTTTAGGCGACCAGGGGCGTTGCAGTTCCGCCGAATTGCATTAGGGGCGCTGCAGTAGGCAAACGTTTTTCCCCCTAGTCAGAGGGTCATTTGCCTACTTCCCAGGTTTACCCGGGTTTTCCAAAACACCTGGGGCACATTTTTAGGAACCACGTTTTTAGAAACAAAAATTCTTCTATGTCCACCTCCGTGAAAGAAATTGCCCAATGGTTCCCGCGGAAGAGAGCTGCCAGGCGGACGCATACTGCAATAACGGCCGCCCTGGCGCTCTGGTGGATGTTATCCTCGAAATTTCTTCTATGTGCCCATTCCAGCGGGCAACTTGCGAACAATGGTGTCCGACCATGGAAGGCTGTTGGCGGACGCGGCGCGGCTCACAGCCCGCCCTCAGGCACGGAGCTCCGGGGGAATTTTCCCCTCATTTCTTCTAAGTCCCCATTCCAGCGGGGAGCTTGCAAACGTGGTATCCGACCACTGAAGGCTGTTGGCGGGCACGGCCCCACCAGCGCAACACGGCACTTCCTATGACTCGGGTCCGACGCAGGAGGAGCGGTCCTCCCGGCCCCGCCACACGGCACTTCCTATGACTCGGGTCCGACGCAGGAGGAGCGGTCCTCCCGGCCCCGCCACACGGCACTTCCTATGACTCGGGTCCGACGCAGGAGGAGCGGTCCTCCCGGCCCCGCCACACGGCACTTCCTATGACTCGGGTCCGACGCAGGAGGAGCGGTCCTCCCGGCCCCGCCACACGGCACTTCCTATGACTCGGGTCCGACGCAGGAGGAGCGGTCCTCCCGGCCCCACCACCGCCACACGGCACTTCCCATGACCCGGGGACCGACGCAGGAGGAGCGGTCCTCCCGGCCCCACCGCAACACACACAACCACTGACCGATTGGCAATCATGACCCGCCATCGGAGGGCCCCTGCCGGCCCCGGCCTCGCGCCGGGGTGTTCGGGTGGACGGTTCCTTCGGCCTGCGGGTCGACCTCTGAGCGTTGGCCGGCACCGCAGCACCGCAGCACACACATAACCACTGACCGATTGGCAATCATGACCCGCCATCGGAGGGCCCCTGCCGGCCCCGGCCTCGCGCCGGGGTGTTCGGGTGGACGGTTCCTTCGGCCTGCGGGTCGACCTCTGAGCGTTGGCCGGCACCGCAGCACACACACAACCACTGACCGATTGGCAATCATGACCCGCCATCGGAGGGCCCCTGCCGGCCCCGGCCTCGCGCCGGGGTGTTCGGGTGGACGGTTCCTTCGGCCTGCGGGTCGACCTCTGAGCGTTGGCCGGCACCGCAGCACACACATAACCACTGACCGATTGGCAATCATGACCCGCCATCGGAGGGCCCCCGCCGGCCCCGGCCTCGCGCCGGGGTGTTCGGGTGGACGGTTCCTTCGGCCTGCGGGTCGACCTCTGCGCGTTGGCCGGCACTTCCCTACCGTTACCCACCCCACCCCTGGGGTTGTGACAAAACGGCACTTCCTATGACTCGGGGTCCGACGCAGGAGGAGCGGTCCTCCCGGCCCATCTCGCACCCACACCCTGACATATACTGCACCACACCAACCACTGACCGATTGGCAAGCATGACCCGCCATCGGAGGGCCCCTGCCGGCCCCGGCCTCGCGCCGGGGTGTTCGGGTGGACGGTTCCTTCGGCCTGCGGATCGACCTCTAGCGCACCAACCAGCGCGAAACCGCTTTCGTCGCGAGACCGAGACGACCCTGTCGCGTGCCCGTCGGCCACACGGGCCCAGAGATGTCCTACACGGGAGTTCCGCCGCGCTCGCGGGTGCCCCGCCACGAGAGGGGTGCGGGAGCCCAGGCCCGCGTCAGCCGAGCGGTCCTTTCCGAAAAAGCATGTTTCTCAAACCCTACCGGCGTCTGTCAGAAGACGCCGCCTCCGAGTGCGTGTTGCGGTCGCGGGCGTGCGGGCGGCTCCGGCTCCCTCCCGCGACTGACCGCCACGCGGTAACGCGGCCTCTACGGACCGAGTACATACCGAGGCCCAGCCGACTTCCTCACCGCGCACGGGGGCTGAATCGGTAACGGAAATTTCGGTAGCCCACGTCCGAAAAAAATGAATGAAAGAAACGAGGGAGGCTGGGGTGCCGCCGGGGGTAACCCCGCGGGAGGCCGTCTCCCGCGGGCGCCGCCCGGTCCCCGCGCCCGGCTCCCCGCTCAGCTCCGGTTCCAAATGCAAGAAACACAGACCGCCGGACGCGAGGGCTACCTGGTTGATCCTGCCAGTAGCATATGCTTGTCTCAAAGATTAAGCCATGCAAGTCTAAGTACACACGGTTCCGATACAGTGAAACTGCGAATGGCTCATTAAATCAGTTATGGTTCCTTTGATCGCTCCACCGTTACTTGGATA
>NW_028283785.1:182500-202500 GCF_059441095.1 Idiotropiscis lumnitzeri
GCACCTTCCCCGGGCACAGGCGGTGCCAAGCGGCCCCTAAGTTTGCCCAAATGGAAGCTCCGGAGGAGGAGTGCGGGCGTGTGTCACACTTGGCCCGAATATGAGCACCTTCCCCGGGCACAGACGGTGCCAAGCGGCCCCTAAGTTTGCCCAAATGGAAGCTCCGGAGGAGGAGTGCACGCTGTGTGACAGTGAAGCCGAATATGAGCACCTTCCCCGGGCACAGGCGGTGCCAAGCGGCCCCTAAGTTTGCCCTTATGGAAGCTCCGGAGGAGGAGTGCATGCTGTGTGACAGTGAAGCCGAATATGAGCACCTTCCCCGGGCACAGGCGGTGCCAAGCGGCCCCTAAGTTTGCCCAAATGGAAGCTCCGGAGGAGGAGTGCGGGCGTGTGTCACACTTGGCCCGAATAGGAGCACCTTCCCCGGGCACGGGCGGTGCCAAGCGGCCCCTAAGTTTGCCCAAATGGAAGCTCCGGAGGAGGAGTGCATGCTGCCTGACAGTGAAGCCGAATATGAGCACCTTCCCCGGGCACAGGCGGTGCCAAGCGGCCCCTAAGTTTGCCCTAATGGAAGCTCCGGGGGAGGAGTGCGGGCGTGTGTCACACTTAGCCCGGAGAGGAGCACCTTCCCCGGGCACAGGCGGTGCCAAGTGGCCCCTAAGTTTGCCCTTATGGAAGCTCCGGAGGATGAGTGCATGCTGCCTGACAGTGAAGCCGAATATGAGCACCTTCCCCGGGCACAGGCGGTGCCAAGCGGCCCCTAAGTTTGCCCTAATGGAAGCTCCGGGGGAGGAGTGCGGGCGTGTGTCACACTTAGCCCGGAGAGGAGCACCTTCCCCGGGCACAGACGGTGCCAAGCGGCCCCTAAGTTTGCCCTTATGGAAGCTCCGGAGGAGGAGTGCGGGCGTGTGTCACACTTGGCCCGAATATGAGCACCTTCCCCGGGCACAGGCGGTGCCAAGCGGCCCCTAAGTTTGCCCAAATGGAAGCTCCGGAGGAGGAGTGCGGGCGTGTGTCACACTTGGCCCGAATATGACCACCTTCCCCGGGCACAGGCGGTGCCAAGCGGCCCCTAAGTTTGCCCAAATGGAAGCTCCGGAGGAGGAGTGCGGGCGTGTGTCACACTTGGCCCGAATATGAGCACCTTCCCCGGGCACAGACGGTGCCAAGCGGCCCCTAAGTTTGCCCAAATGGAAGCTCCGGAGGAGGAGTGCATGCTGCCTGACAGTGAAGCCGACTATGAGCACCTTCCCCGGGCACAGGCGGTGCCAAGCGGCCCCTAAGTCTACCCTCATGGAAGCTCCGGAGGAGGAGTGCGGGCGTGTGTCACACTTGGCCCGAATATGAGCACCTTCCCCGGGCACAGACGGTGCCAAGCGGCCCCTAAGTTTGCCCAAATGGAAGCTCCGGAGGAGGAGTGCACGCTGTGTGACAGTGAAGCCGAATATGAGCACCTTCCCCGGGCACAGGCGGTGCCAAGCGGCCCCTAAGTCTACCCTTATGGAAGCTCCGGAGGAGGAGTGCGGGCGTGTGTCACACTTGGCCCGAATAGGAGCACCTTCCCCGGGCACAGACGGTGCCAAGCGGCCCCTAAGTTTGCCCTTATGGAAGCTCCGGAGGAGGAGTGCATGCTGTGTGACAGTGAAGCCGAATAGGAGCACCTTCCCCGTGCACAGGCGGTGCCAAGCGGCCCCTAAGTTTGCCCTAATGGAAGCTCCGGAGGAGGAGTGCGGGCGTGTGTCACACTTGGCCCGAATAGGAGCACCTTCCCCGGGCACAGACGGTGCCAAGCGGCCCCTAAGTTTGCCCAAATGGAAGCTCCGGAGGAGGAGTGCATGCTGCCTGACAGTGAAGCCGAATATGAGCACCTTCCCCGGGCACAGGCGGTGCCAAGCGGCCCCTAAGTTTGCCCTAATGGAAGCTCCGGAGGAGGAGTGCGGGCGTGTGTCACACTTAGCCCGGAGAGGAGCACCTTCCCCGGGCACAGGCGGTGCCAAGTGGCCCCTAAGTTTGCCCTAATGGAAGCTCCGGACAGTGAAGCCGAATATGAGCACCTTCCCCGGGCACAGGCGGTGCCAAGTGGCCCCTAAGTCTACCCTCATGGAAGCTCCGGAGGAGGAGTGCATGCTGTGTGACAGTGAAGCCGAATAGGAGCACCTTCCCCGGGCACAGACGGTGCCAAGCGGCCCCTAAGTTTGCCCTTATGGAAGCTCCGGAGGAGGAGTGCATGCTGTGTGACAGTGAAGCCGAATAGGAGCACCTTCCCCGGGCACAGACGGTGCCAAGCGGCCCCTAAGTTTGCCCTTATGGAAGCTCCGGAGGAGGAGTGCATGCTGTGTGACAGTGAAGCCGAATAGGAGCACCTTCCCCGGGCACAGACGGTGCCAAGCGGCCCCTAAGTTTGCCCTTATGGAAGCTCCGGAGGAGGAGTGCGGGCGTGTGTCACACTTGGCCCGAATATGAGCACCTTCCCCGGGCACAGACGGTGCCAAGCGGCCCCTAAGTCTACCCTCATGGAAGCTCCGGAGGAGGAGTGCGGGCGTGTGTCACACTTGGCCCGAATATGAGCACCTTCCCCGGGCACAGACGGTGCCAAGCGGCCCCTAAGTTTGCCCAAATGGAAGCTCCGGAGGAGGAGTGCACGCTGTGTGACAGTGAAGCCGAATATGAGCACCTTCCCCGGGCACAGGCGGTGCCAAGCGGCCCCTAAGTTTGCCCAAATGGAAGCTCCGGAGGAGGAGTGCATGCTGCCTGACAGTGAAGCCGAATATGAGCACCTTCCCCGGGCACAGACGGTGCCAAGCGGCCCCTAAGTTTGCCCAAATGGAAGCTCCGGAGGAGGAGTGCATGCTGCATGACAGTGAAGCCGAATAGGAGCACCTTCCCCGGGCACAGACGGTGCCAAGCGGCCCCTAAGTTTGCCCTAATGGAAGCTCCGGAGGAGGAGTGCATGCTGCCTGACAGTGAAGCCGAATATGAGCACCTTCCCCGGGCACAGGCGGTGCCAAGCGGCCCCTAAGTTTGCCCAAATGGAAGCTCCGGAGGAGGAGTGCATGCTGCCTGACAGTGAAGCCGAATATGAGCACCTTCCCCGGGCACAGGCGGTGCCAAGCGGCCCCTAAGTTTGCCCAAATGGAAGCTCCGGAGGAGGAGTGCGGGCGTGTGTCACACTTGGCCCGAATATGAGCACCTTCCCCGGGCACAGGCGGTGCCAAGCGGCCCCTAAGTTTACCCTCATGGAAACTCCGGAGGAGGAGGGCGGGCGTGTGTCACACTTGGCCCGAATATGAGGACCTTCCCCGGGCACAGGCCGTGCCAAGCGGCCCCTAAGTCTACCCTTATGGAAGCTCCGGAGGAGGAGTGCATGCTGCCTGACAGTGAAGCCGAATAGGAGCACCTTCCCCGGGCACAGACGGTGCCAAGCGGCCCCTAAGTTTGCCCTTATGGAAGCTCCGGAGGAGGAGTGCATGCTGTGTGACAGTGAAGCCGAATAGGAGCACCTTCCCCGGGCACAGACGGTGCCAAGCGGCCCCTAAGTCTACCCTTATGGAAGCTCCGGAGGAGGAGTGCGGGCGTGTGTCACACTTGGCCCGAATAGGAGCACCTTCCCCGGGCACAGACGGTGCCAAGCGGCCCCTAAGTTTGCCCTTATGGAAGCTCCGGAGGAGGAGTGCATGCTGTGTGACAGTGAAGCCGAATAGGAGCACCTTCCCCGTGCACAGGCGGTGCCAAGCGGCCCCTAAGTTTGCCCTAATGGAAGCTCCGGAGGAGGAGTGCGGGCGTGTGTCACACTTGGCCCGAATAGGAGCACCTTCCCCGGGCACAGACGGTGCCAAGCGGCCCCTAAGTTTGCCCAAATGGAAGCTCCGGAGGAGGAGTGCATGCTGCCTGACAGTGAAGCCGAATATGAGCACCTTCCCCGGGCACAGACGGTGCCAAGCGGCCCCTAAGTTTGCCCAAATGGAAGCTCCGGAGGAGGAGTGCATGCTGCATGACAGTGAAGCCGAATAGGAGCACCTTCCCCGGGCACAGACGGTGCCAAGCGGCCCCTAAGTTTGCCCAAATGGAAGCTCCGGAGGAGGAGTGCATGCTGCCTGACAGTGAAGCCGAATATGAGCACCTTCCCCGGGCACAGGCGGTGCCAAGCGGCCCCTAAGTTTGCCCAAATGGAAGCTCCGGAGGAGGAGTGCGGGCGTGTGTCACACTTGGCCCGAATATGAGCACCTTCCCCGGGCACAGGCGGTGCCAAGCGGCCCCTAAGTTTACCCTCATGGAAACTCCGGAGGAGGAGGGCGGGCGTGTGTCACACTTGGCCCGAATATGAGGACCTTCCCCGGGCACAGGCCGTGCCAAGCGGCCCCTAAGTCTACCCTTATGGAAGCTCCGGAGGAGGAGTGCATGCTGCCTGACAGTGAAGCCGAATAGGAGCACCTTCCCCGGGCACAGACGGTGCCAAGCGGCCCCTAAGTTTGCCCTTATGGAAGCTCCGGAGGAGGAGTGCGGGCGTGTGTCACACTTGGCCCGAATATGAGCACCTTCCCCGGGCACAGACGGTGCCAAGCGGCCCCTAAGTCTACCCTCATGGAAGCTCCGGAGGAGGAGTGCGGGCGTGTGTCACACTTGGCCCGAATATGAGCACCTTCCCCGGGCACAGACGGTGCCAAGCGGCCCCTAAGTTTGCCCAAATGGAAGCTCCGGAGGAGGAGTGCACGCTGTGTGACAGTGAAGCCGAATATGAGCACCTTCCCCGGGCACAGGCGGTGCCAAGCGGCCCCTAAGTTTGCCCAAATGGAAGCTCCGGAGGAGGAGTGCATGCTGCCTGACAGTGAAGCCGAATATGAGCACCTTCCCCGGGCACAGACGGTGCCAAGCGGCCCCTAAGTTTGCCCTCATGGAAGCTCCGGAGGAGGAGTGCGGGCGTGTGTCACACATGGCCCGAATAGGAGCACCTTCCCCGGGCACAGGCGGTGCCAAGCGGCCCCTAAGTTTGCCCAAATGGAAGCTCCGGAGGAGGAGTGCATGCTGCCTGACAGTGAAGCCGAATATGAGCACCTTCCCCGGGCACAGGCGGTGCCAAGCGGCCCCTAAGTTTGCCCTAATGGAAGCTCCGGGGGAGGAGTGCGGGCGTGTGTCACACTTAGCCCGGAGAGGAGCACCTTCCCCGGGCACAGGCGGTGCCAAGCGGCCCCTAAGTTTGCCCTTATGGAAGCTCCGGAGGATGAGTGCATGCTGCCTGACAGTGAAGCCGAATATGAGCACCTTCCCCGGGCACAGGCGGTGCCAAGCGGCCCCTAAGTTTGCCCTAATGGAAGCTCCGGGGGAGGAGTGCGGGCGTGTGTCACACTTAGCCCGGAGAGGAGCACCTTCCCCGGGCACAGACGGTGCCAAGCGGCCCCTAAGTTTGCCCTTATGGAAGCTCCGGAGGAGGAGTGCGGGCGTGTGTCACACTTGGCCCGAATATGAGCACCTTCCCCGGGCACAGGCGGTGCCAAGCGGCCCCTAAGTTTGCCCAAATGGAAGCTCCGGAGGAGGAGTGCGGGCGTGTGTCACACTTGGCCCGAATATGAGCACCTTCCCCGGGCACAGGCGGTGCCAAGCGGCCCCTAAGTTTGCCCAAATGGAAGCTCCGGAGGAGGAGTGCGGGCGTGTGTCACACTTGGCCCGAATATGAGCACCTTCCCCGGGCACAGACGGTGCCAAGCGGCCCCTAAGTTTGCCCAAATGGAAGCTCCGGAGGAGGAGTGCATGCTGCCTGACAGTGAAGCCGACTATGAGCACCTTCCCCGGGCACAGGCGGTGCCAAGCGGCCCCTAAGTCTACCCTCATGGAAGCTCCGGAGGAGGAGTGCGGGCGTGTGTCACACTTGGCCCGAATATGAGCACCTTCCCCGGGCACAGACGGTGCCAAGCGGCCCCTAAGTTTGCCCAAATGGAAGCTCCGGAGGAGGAGTGCACGCTGTGTGACAGTGAAGCCGAATATGAGCACCTTCCCCGGGCACAGGCGGTGCCAAGCGGCCCCTAAGTCTACCCTTATGGAAGCTCCGGAGGAGGAGTGCGGGCGTGTGTCACACTTGGCCCGAATAGGAGCACCTTCCCCGGGCACAGACGGTGCCAAGCGGCCCCTAAGTTTGCCCTTATGGAAGCTCCGGAGGAGGAGTGCATGCTGTGTGACAGTGAAGCCGAATAGGAGCACCTTCCCCGTGCACAGGCGGTGCCAAGCGGCCCCTAAGTTTGCCCTAATGGAAGCTCCGGAGGAGGAGTGCGGGCGTGTGTCACACTTGGCCCGAATAGGAGCACCTTCCCCGGGCACAGACGGTGCCAAGCGGCCCCTAAGTTTGCCCAAATGGAAGCTCCGGAGGAGGAGTGCATGCTGCCTGACAGTGAAGCCGAATATGAGCACCTTCCCCGGGCACAGGCGGTGCCAAGCGGCCCCTAAGTTTGCCCTAATGGAAGCTCCGGAGGAGGAGTGCGGGCGTGTGTCACACTTAGCCCGGAGAGGAGCACCTTCCCCGGGCACAGGCGGTGCCAAGTGGCCCCTAAGTTTGCCCTAATGGAAGCTCCGGACAGTGAAGCCGAATATGAGCACCTTCCCCGGGCACAGGCGGTGCCAAGTGGCCCCTAAGTCTACCCTCATGGAAGCTCCGGAGGAGGAGTGCATGCTGTGTGACAGTGAAGCCGAATAGGAGCACCTTCCCCGGGCACAGACGGTGCCAAGCGGCCCCTAAGTTTGCCCTTATGGAAGCTCCGGAGGAGGAGTGCATGCTGTGTGACAGTGAAGCCGAATAGGAGCACCTTCCCCGGGCACAGACGGTGCCAAGCGGCCCCTAAGTTTGCCCTTATGGAAGCTCCGGAGGAGGAGTGCATGCTGTGTGACAGTGAAGCCGAATAGGAGCACCTTCCCCGGGCACAGACGGTGCCAAGCGGCCCCTAAGTTTGCCCTTATGGAAGCTCCGGAGGAGGAGTGCGGGCGTGTGTCACACTTGGCCCGAATATGAGCACCTTCCCCGGGCACAGACGGTGCCAAGCGGCCCCTAAGTCTACCCTCATGGAAGCTCCGGAGGAGGAGTGCGGGCGTGTGTCACACTTGGCCCGAATATGAGCACCTTCCCCGGGCACAGACGGTGCCAAGCGGCCCCTAAGTTTGCCCAAATGGAAGCTCCGGAGGAGGAGTGCACGCTGTGTGACAGTGAAGCCGAATATGAGCACCTTCCCCGGGCACAGGCGGTGCCAAGCGGCCCCTAAGTTTGCCCAAATGGAAGCTCCGGAGGAGGAGTGCATGCTGCCTGACAGTGAAGCCGAATATGAGCACCTTCCCCGGGCACAGACGGTGCCAAGCGGCCCCTAAGTTTGCCCAAATGGAAGCTCCGGAGGAGGAGTGCATGCTGCATGACAGTGAAGCCGAATAGGAGCACCTTCCCCGGGCACAGACGGTGCCAAGCGGCCCCTAAGTTTGCCCTAATGGAAGCTCCGGAGGAGGAGTGCATGCTGCCTGACAGTGAAGCCGAATATGAGCACCTTCCCCGGGCACAGGCGGTGCCAAGCGGCCCCTAAGTTTGCCCAAATGGAAGCTCCGGAGGAGGAGTGCATGCTGCCTGACAGTGAAGCCGAATATGAGCACCTTCCCCGGGCACAGGCGGTGCCAAGCGGCCCCTAAGTTTGCCCAAATGGAAGCTCCGGAGGAGGAGTGCGGGCGTGTGTCACACTTGGCCCGAATATGAGCACCTTCCCCGGGCACAGGCGGTGCCAAGCGGCCCCTAAGTTTACCCTCATGGAAACTCCGGAGGAGGAGGGCGGGCGTGTGTCACACTTGGCCCGAATATGAGGACCTTCCCCGGGCACAGGCCGTGCCAAGCGGCCCCTAAGTCTACCCTTATGGAAGCTCCGGAGGAGGAGTGCATGCTGCCTGACAGTGAAGCCGAATAGGAGCACCTTCCCCGGGCACAGACGGTGCCAAGCGGCCCCTAAGTTTGCCCTTATGGAAGCTCCGGAGGAGGAGTGCGGGCGTGTGTCACACTTGGCCCGAATATGAGCACCTTCCCCGGGCACAGACGGTGCCAAGCGGCCCCTAAGTCTACCCTCATGGAAGCTCCGGAGGAGGAGTGCGGGCGTGTGTCACACTTGGCCCGAATATGAGCACCTTCCCCGGGCACAGACGGTGCCAAGCGGCCCCTAAGTTTGCCCAAATGGAAGCTCCGGAGGAGGAGTGCACGCTGTGTGACAGTGAAGCCGAATATGAGCACCTTCCCCGGGCACAGGCGGTGCCAAGCGGCCCCTAAGTTTGCCCAAATGGAAGCTCCGGAGGAGGAGTGCATGCTGCCTGACAGTGAAGCCGAATATGAGCACCTTCCCCGGGCACAGACGGTGCCAAGCGGCCCCTAAGTTTGCCCTCATGGAAGCTCCGGAGGAGGAGTGCGGGCGTGTGTCACACATGGCCCGAATAGGAGCACCTTCCCCGGGCACAGGCGGTGCCAAGCGGCCCCTAAGTTTGCCCTTATGGAAGCTCCGGAGGAGGAGTGCATGCTGTGTGACAGTGAAGCCGAATAGGAGCACCTTCCCCGTGCACAGGCGGTGCCAAGCGGCCCCTAAGTTTGCCCTAATGGAAGCTCCGGAGGAGGAGTGCGGGCGTGTGTCACACTTGGCCCGAATAGGAGCACCTTCCCCGGGCACAGACGGTGCCAAGCGGCCCCTAAGTTTGCCCAAATGGAAGCTCCGGAGGAGGAGTGCATGCTGCCTGACAGTGAAGCCGAATATGAGCACCTTCCCCGGGCACAGGCGGTGCCAAGCGGCCCCTAAGTTTGCCCTAATGGAAGCTCCGGAGGAGGAGTGCGGGCGTGTGTCACACTTAGCCCGGAGAGGAGCACCTTCCCCGGGCACAGGCGGTGCCAAGTGGCCCCTAAGTTTGCCCTAATGGAAGCTCCGGACAGTGAAGCCGAATATGAGCACCTTCCCCGGGCACAGGCGGTGCCAAGTGGCCCCTAAGTCTACCCTCATGGAAGCTCCGGAGGAGGAGTGCATGCTGTGTGACAGTGAAGCCGAATAGGAGCACCTTCCCCGGGCACAGACGGTGCCAAGCGGCCCCTAAGTTTGCCCTTATGGAAGCTCCGGAGGAGGAGTGCATGCTGTGTGACAGTGAAGCCGAATAGGAGCACCTTCCCCGGGCACAGACGGTGCCAAGCGGCCCCTAAGTTTGCCCTTATGGAAGCTCCGGAGGAGGAGTGCATGCTGTGTGACAGTGAAGCCGAATAGGAGCACCTTCCCCGGGCACAGACGGTGCCAAGCGGCCCCTAAGTTTGCCCTTATGGAAGCTCCGGAGGAGGAGTGCGGGCGTGTGTCACACTTGGCCCGAATATGAGCACCTTCCCCGGGCACAGACGGTGCCAAGCGGCCCCTAAGTCTACCCTCATGGAAGCTCCGGAGGAGGAGTGCGGGCGTGTGTCACACTTGGCCCGAATATGAGCACCTTCCCCGGGCACAGACGGTGCCAAGCGGCCCCTAAGTTTGCCCAAATGGAAGCTCCGGAGGAGGAGTGCACGCTGTGTGACAGTGAAGCCGAATATGAGCACCTTCCCCGGGCACAGGCGGTGCCAAGCGGCCCCTAAGTTTGCCCAAATGGAAGCTCCGGAGGAGGAGTGCATGCTGCCTGACAGTGAAGCCGAATATGAGCACCTTCCCCGGGCACAGACGGTGCCAAGCGGCCCCTAAGTTTGCCCAAATGGAAGCTCCGGAGGAGGAGTGCATGCTGCATGACAGTGAAGCCGAATAGGAGCACCTTCCCCGGGCACAGACGGTGCCAAGCGGCCCCTAAGTTTGCCCTAATGGAAGCTCCGGAGGAGGAGTGCATGCTGCCTGACAGTGAAGCCGAATATGAGCACCTTCCCCGGGCACAGGCGGTGCCAAGCGGCCCCTAAGTTTGCCCAAATGGAAGCTCCGGAGGAGGAGTGCATGCTGCCTGACAGTGAAGCCGAATATGAGCACCTTCCCCGGGCACAGGCGGTGCCAAGCGGCCCCTAAGTTTGCCCAAATGGAAGCTCCGGAGGAGGAGTGCGGGCGTGTGTCACACTTGGCCCGAATATGAGCACCTTCCCCGGGCACAGGCGGTGCCAAGCGGCCCCTAAGTTTACCCTCATGGAAACTCCGGAGGAGGAGGGCGGGCGTGTGTCACACTTGGCCCGAATATGAGGACCTTCCCCGGGCACAGGCCGTGCCAAGCGGCCCCTAAGTCTACCCTTATGGAAGCTCCGGAGGAGGAGTGCATGCTGCCTGACAGTGAAGCCGAATAGGAGCACCTTCCCCGGGCACAGACGGTGCCAAGCGGCCCCTAAGTTTGCCCTTATGGAAGCTCCGGAGGAGGAGTGCACGCTGTGTGACAGTGAAGCCGAATAGGAGCACCTTCCCCGGGCACAGACGGTGCCAAGCGGCCCCTAAGTCTACCCTTATGGAAGCTCCGGAGGAGGAGTGCGGGCGTGTGTCACACTTGGCCCGAATAGGAGCACCTTCCCCGGGCACAGACGGTGCCAAGCGGCCCCTAAGTTTGCCCTTATGGAAGCTCCGGAGGAGGAGTGCATGCTGTGTGACAGTGAAGCCGAATAGGAGCACCTTCCCCGTGCACAGGCGGTGCCAAGCGGCCCCTAAGTTTGCCCTAATGGAAGCTCCGGAGGAGGAGTGCGGGCGTGTGTCACACTTGGCCCGAATAGGAGCACCTTCCCCGGGCACAGACGGTGCCAAGCGGCCCCTAAGTTTGCCCAAATGGAAGCTCCGGAGGAGGAGTGCATGCTGCCTGACAGTGAAGCCGAATATGAGCACCTTCCCCGGGCACAGGCGGTGCCAAGCGGCCCCTAAGTTTGCCCTAATGGAAGCTCCGGAGGAGGAGTGCGGGCGTGTGTCACACTTAGCCCGGAGAGGAGCACCTTCCCCGGGCACAGGCGGTGCCAAGTGGCCCCTAAGTTTGCCCTAATGGAAGCTCCGGACAGTGAAGCCGAATATGAGCACCTTCCCCGGGCACAGGCGGTGCCAAGCGGCCCCTAAGTCTACCCTCATGGAAGCTCCGGAGGAGGAGTGCATGCTGTGTGACAGTGAAGCCGAATAGGAGCACCTTCCCCGGGCACAGACGGTGCCAAGCGGCCCCTAAGTTTGCCCTTATGGAAGCTCCGGAGGAGGAGTGCATGCTGTGTGACAGTGAAGCCGAATAGGAGCACCTTCCCCGGGCACAGACGGTGCCAAGCGGCCCCTAAGTTTGCCCTTATGGAAGCTCCGGAGGAGGAGTGCATGCTGTGTGACAGTGAAGCCGAATAGGAGCACCTTCCCCGGGCACAGACGGTGCCAAGCGGCCCCTAAGTTTGCCCTTATGGAAGCTCCGGAGGAGGAGTGCGGGCGTGTGTCACACTTGGCCCGAATATGAGCACCTTCCCCGGGCACAGACGGTGCCAAGCGGCCCCTAAGTCTACCCTCATGGAAGCTCCGGAGGAGGAGTGCGGGCGTGTGTCACACTTGGCCCGAATATGAGCACCTTCCCCGGGCACAGACGGTGCCAAGCGGCCCCTAAGTTTGCCCAAATGGAAGCTCCGGAGGAGGAGTGCACGCTGTGTGACAGTGAAGCCGAATATGAGCACCTTCCCCGGGCACAGGCGGTGCCAAGCGGCCCCTAAGTTTGCCCAAATGGAAGCTCCGGAGGAGGAGTGCATGCTGCCTGACAGTGAAGCCGAATATGAGCACCTTCCCCGGGCACAGACGGTGCCAAGCGGCCCCTAAGTTTGCCCAAATGGAAGCTCCGGAGGAGGAGTGCATGCTGCATGACAGTGAAGCCGAATAGGAGCACCTTCCCCGGGCACAGACGGTGCCAAGCGGCCCCTAAGTTTGCCCTAATGGAAGCTCCGGAGGAGGAGTGCATGCTGCCTGACAGTGAAGCCGAATATGAGCACCTTCCCCGGGCACAGGCGGTGCCAAGCGGCCCCTAAGTTTGCCCAAATGGAAGCTCCGGAGGAGGAGTGCATGCTGCCTGACAGTGAAGCCGAATATGAGCACCTTCCCCGGGCACAGGCGGTGCCAAGCGGCCCCTAAGTTTGCCCAAATGGAAGCTCCGGAGGAGGAGTGCGGGCGTGTGTCACACTTGGCCCGAATATGAGCACCTTCCCCGGGCACAGGCGGTGCCAAGCGGCCCCTAAGTTTACCCTCATGGAAACTCCGGAGGAGGAGGGCGGGCGTGTGTCACACTTGGCCCGAATATGAGGACCTTCCCCGGGCACAGGCCGTGCCAAGCGGCCCCTAAGTCTACCCTTATGGAAGCTCCGGAGGAGGAGTGCATGCTGCCTGACAGTGAAGCCGAATAGGAGCACCTTCCCCGGGCACAGACGGTGCCAAGCGGCCCCTAAGTTTGCCCTTATGGAAGCTCCGGAGGAGGAGTGCATGCTGTGTGACAGTGAAGCCGAATAGGAGCACCTTCCCCGGGCACAGACGGTGCCAAGCGGCCCCTAAGTCTACCCTTATGGAAGCTCCGGAGGAGGAGTGCGGGCGTGTGTCACACTTGGCCCGAATAGGAGCACCTTCCCCGGGCACAGACGGTGCCAAGCGGCCCCTAAGTTTGCCCTTATGGAAGCTCCGGAGGAGGAGTGCATGCTGTGTGACAGTGAAGCCGAATAGGAGCACCTTCCCCGTGCACAGGCGGTGCCAAGCGGCCCCTAAGTTTGCCCTAATGGAAGCTCCGGAGGAGGAGTGCGGGCGTGTGTCACACTTGGCCCGAATAGGAGCACCTTCCCCGGGCACAGACGGTGCCAAGCGGCCCCTAAGTTTGCCCAAATGGAAGCTCCGGAGGAGGAGTGCATGCTGCCTGACAGTGAAGCCGAATATGAGCACCTTCCCCGGGCACAGGCGGTGCCAAGCGGCCCCTAAGTTTGCCCTAATGGAAGCTCCGGAGGAGGAGTGCGGGCGTGTGTCACACTTAGCCCGGAGAGGAGCACCTTCCCCGGGCACAGGCGGTGCCAAGTGGCCCCTAAGTTTGCCCTAATGGAAGCTCCGGACAGTGAAGCCGAATATGAGCACCTTCCCCGGGCACAGGCGGTGCCAAGCGGCCCCTAAGTCTACCCTCATGGAAGCTCCGGAGGAGGAGTGCATGCTGTGTGACAGTGAAGCCGAATAGGAGCACCTTCCCCGGGCACAGACGGTGCCAAGCGGCCCCTAAGTTTGCCCTTATGGAAGCTCCGGAGGAGGAGTGCATGCTGTGTGACAGTGAAGCCGAATAGGAGCACCTTCCCCGGGCACAGACGGTGCCAAGCGGCCCCTAAGTTTGCCCTTATGGAAGCTCCGGAGGAGGAGTGCATGCTGTGTGACAGTGAAGCCGAATAGGAGCACCTTCCCCGGGCACAGACGGTGCCAAGCGGCCCCTAAGTTTGCCCTTATGGAAGCTCCGGAGGAGGAGTGCGGGCGTGTGTCACACTTGGCCCGAATATGAGCACCTTCCCCGGGCACAGACGGTGCCAAGCGGCCCCTAAGTCTACCCTCATGGAAGCTCCGGAGGAGGAGTGCGGGCGTGTGTCACACTTGGCCCGAATATGAGCACCTTCCCCGGGCACAGACGGTGCCAAGCGGCCCCTAAGTTTGCCCAAATGGAAGCTCCGGAGGAGGAGTGCACGCTGTGTGACAGTGAAGCCGAATATGAGCACCTTCCCCGGGCACAGGCGGTGCCAAGCGGCCCCTAAGTTTGCCCAAATGGAAGCTCCGGAGGAGGAGTGCATGCTGCCTGACAGTGAAGCCGAATATGAGCACCTTCCCCGGGCACAGACGGTGCCAAGCGGCCCCTAAGTTTGCCCAAATGGAAGCTCCGGAGGAGGAGTGCGGGCGTGTGTCACACTTGGCCCGAATAGGAGCACCTTCCCCGGGCACGGGCGGTGCCAAGCGGCCCCTAAGTTTGCCCAAATGGAAGCTCCGGAGGAGGAGTGCATGCTGCCTGACAGTGAAGCCGAATATGAGCACCTTCCCCGGGCACAGGCGGTGCCAAGCGGCCCCTAAGTCTACCCTAATGGAAGCTCCGGAGGAGGAGGGCGGGCGTGTGTCACACTTGGCCCGAATAGGAGCACCTTCCCCGGGCACAGGCGGTGCAAAGCGGCCCCTAAGTCGGTAAAGGTTGAAATAAGTAAATAAATACAAAAAGGACGAGGGGGGAAAAAAAAAGGCAAAAACGTATAAAATTCCCCCATTCATTTCAATGGGCTCGGCCGAATTGGGCTTGCGGGACCGCCGAGGGCACGCCGGAGGGCGGTTGAGTCGGTAAAAGTTGAAATAAATGAATAAATACAAAAAGGACGAGGGGGGGGGAAAAAAAGGCAAAAACGTATAAAATTCCCCCATTCATTTCAATGGGCTCGGCCGAATTGGGCTTGCGGGACCGCCGAGGGCACGCCGGAGGGCGGTTGAGTCGGTAAAAGTTGAAATAAATGAATAAATACAAAAAGAACGAGGGGGGGGGGAAAAAGGCAAAAACGTATAAAATTCCCCCATTCATTTCAATGGGCTCGGCCGAATTGGGCTTGCGGGACCGCCGAGGGCACGCCGGAGGGCGGTTGAGTCGGTAAAAGTTGAAATAAATGAATAAATACAAAAAGAACGAGGGGGGGGGGGAAAAAGGCAAAAACGTATAAAATTCCCCCATTCATTTCAATGGGCTCGGCCGAATTGGGCTTGCGGGACCGCCGAGGGCACGCCGGAGGGCGGTTGAGTCGGTAAAAGTTGAAATAAATGAATAAATACAAAAAGGACGAGGGGGGAAAAAAAAAGGCAAAAACGTATAAAATTCCCCCATTCATTTCAATGGGCTCGGCCGAATTGGGCTTGCGGGACCGCCGAGGGCACGCCGGAGGGCGGTTGAGTCGGTAAAAGTTGAAATAAATGAATAAATACAAAAAGGACGAGGGGGGGGGGAAATAAGGCAAAAACGTATAAAATTCCCCCATTCATTTCAATGGGCTCGGCCGAATTGGGCTTGCGGGACCGCCGAGGGCACGCCGGAGGGCGGTTGAGTCGGTAAAAGTTGAAATAAATGAATAAATACAAAAAGGACGAGGGGGGGGGAAATAAGGCAAAAACGTATAAAATTCCCCCATTCATTTCAATGGGCTCGGCCGAATTGGGCTTGCGGGACCGCCGAGGGCACGCCGGAGGGCGGTTGAGTCGGTAAAAGTTGAAATAAATGAATAAATACAAAAAGGACGAGGGGGGGAAAAAAAAGGCAAAAACGTATAAAATTCCCCCATTCATTTCAATGGGCTCGGCCGAATTGGGCTTGCGGGACCGCCGAGGGCACGCCGGAGGGCGGTTGAGTCGGTAAAAGTTGAAATAAATGAATAAATACAAAAAGGACGAGGGGGGGGGAAATAAGGCAAAAACGTATAAAATTCCCCCATTCATTTCAATGGGCTCGGCCGAATTGGGCTTGCGGGACCGCCGAGGGCACGCCGGAGGGCGGTTGAGTCGGTAAAAGTTGAAATAAATGAATAAATACAAAAAGGACGAGGGGGGGAGAAAAAAAGGCAAAAACGTATAAAATTCCCCCATTCATTTCAATGGGCTCGGCCGAATTGGGCTTGCGGGACCGCCGAGGGCACGCCGGAGGGCGGTTGAGTCGGTAAAAGTTGAAATAAATGAATAAATACAAAAAGAACGAGGGGGGGGGAAAAAAGGCAAAAACGTATAAAATTCCCCCATTCATTTCAATGGGCTCGGCCGAATTGGGCTTGCGGGACCGCCGAGGGCACGCCGGAGGGCGGTTGAGTCGGTAAAAGTTGAAATAAATGAATAAATACAAAAAGAACGAGGGGGGAAAAAAAAGGCAAAAACGTATAAAATTCCCCCATTCATTTCAATGGGCTCGGCTAAAATGGGCCTGCAGTACTGCCGAGAGGCCGCCGGAGGACGCCCTAGTAGGCAAACGTTGATCCCCACACACGAGGGGTCAGTTAGGCGACCAGGGGTAGCGTTTAGGCGACCAGGGGTAGCGTTTAGGTGACCAGGGGAAGCGTTTAGGCGACCAGGGGTAGCGTTTAGGCGACCAGGGGTAGCGTTTAGGCGACCAGGGGTAGCTTTTAGGCGACCAGGGGTAGCTTTTAGGCGACCAGGGGTAGCTTTTAGGCGACCAGGGGTAGCGTTTAGGCGACCAGGGGCGTTGCAGTTCCGCCGAATTGCATTAGGGGCGCTGCAGTAGGCAAACGTTCTTCCCCCCTAGTCAGAGGGTCATTTGCCTACTTCCCAGGTTTACCCGGGTTTTCCAAAACACCTGGGGCACATTTTCAGGGATCACGTTTTTAGAAACAAAAATATTCATAATTTCTTCTAAGTCCCCTTTCCAGCGGGGAACTTTGAAACATTGTATCCGACCACTGAAGGCTGTTGGCGGGCACGGCGCGGCAAACAGCCCGCACTCAGGCATGGAGCTCCGGGGAAAGTTGCCTAATTTCTTCTAAGTCCCCTTTCCAGCGGGGAACTTTGAAACATTGTATCCGACCGTGGAAGGCTGTTGGCGGGCGCGGCGCGGCTCATAGCCGGCCCTCGGGCACGGAGCTCCGGGTGAATTTTCACAAATTTCTTCTAAGTCCCCTTTCCAGCGGGGAACTTTGAAACATTGTATCCGACCGTGGAAGGCTGTTGGCGGGCACGGCGCGGCTCATAGCCGGCCCTCGGGCACGGAGCTCCGGGTGAATTTTCACAAATTTCTTCTAAGTCCTCTTTCCAGCGGGGAACTTTGAAACATTGTATCCGACCGTGGAAGGCTGTTGGCGGGCACGGCGCGGCTCATAGCCGGCCCTCGGGCACGGAGCTCCGGGTGAATTTTCACAAATTTCTTCTAAGTCCCCTTTCCAGCGGGGAACTTTGAAACATTGTATCCGACCGTGGAAAGCTGTTGGCGGGCGCGGCGCGGCTCATAGCCGGCCCTCGGGCACGGAGCTCCGGGTGAATTTTCACAAATTTCTTCTAAGTCCCCTTTCCAGCGGGGAACTTTGAAACATTGTATCCGACCGTGGAAGGCTGTTGGCGGGCGCGGCGCGGCTCATAGCCGGCCCTCAGGCACGGAGCTCCGGGTGAATTTTACTCAATTCTTCTAAGTCCCCTTTCCAGCGGGGAACTTTGAAACATTGTATCCGACCGTGGAAGGCTGTTGGCGGGCACGGCGCGGCTCATAGCCGGCCCTCGGGCACGGAGCTCCGGGTGAATTTTCACAAATTTCTTCTAAGTCCCCTTTCCAGCGGGGAACTTTGAAACATTGTATCCGACCGTGGAAGGCTGTTGGCGGGCACGGCGCGGCTCATAGCCGGCCCTCGGGCACGGAGCTCCGGGTGAATTTTCACAAATTTCTTCTAAGTCCCCTTTCCAGCGGGGAACTTTGAAACATTGTATCCGACCGTGGAAGGCTGTTGGCGGGCACGGCGCGGCTCATAGCCGGCCCTCAGGCACGGAGCTCCGGGTGAATTTTCACAAATTTCTTCTAAGTCCCCTTTCCAGCGGGGAACTTTGAAACATTGTATCCGACCGTGGAAGGCTGTTGGCGGGCGCGGCGCGGCTCATAGCCGGCCCTCGGGCACGGAGCTCCGGGTGAATTTTTACAAATTTCTTCTAAGTCCCCTTTCCAGCGGGGAACTTTGAAACATTGTATCCGACCGTGGAAGGCTGTTGGCGGGCACGGCGCGGCTCATAGCCGGCCCTCAGGCACGGAGCTCCGGGTGAATTTTACAAATTTCTTCTAAGTCCCCTTTCCAGCGGGGAACTTTGAAACATTGTATCCGACCGTGGAAGGCTGTTGGCGGGCACGGCGCGGCTCATAGCCGGCCCTCGGGCACGGAGCTCCGGGTGAATTTTTACAAATTTCTTCTAAGTCCCCTTTCCAGCGGGGAACTTTGAAACATTGTATCCGACCGTGGAAGGCTGTTGGCGGGCACGGCGCGGCTCATAGCCGGCCCTCAGGCACGGAGCTCCGGGTGAATTTTACAAATTTCTTCTAAGTCCCCTTTCCAGCGGGGAACTTTGAAACATTGTATCCGACCGTGGAAGGCTGTTGGCGGGCACGGCGCGGCTCATAGCCGGCCCTCGGGCACGGAGCTCCGGGTGAATTTTTACAAATTTCTTCTAAGTCCCCTTTCCAGCGGGGAACTTTGAAACATTGTATCCGACCGTGGAAGGCTGTTGGCGGGCACGGCGCGGCTCATAGCCGGCCCTCGGGCACGGAGCTCCGGATGAATTTTTACAAATTTCTTCTAAGTCCCCTTTCCAGCGGGGAACTTTGAAACATTGTATCCGACCGTGGAAGGCTGTTGGCGGGCACGGCGCGGCTCATAGCCGGCCCTCGGGCACGGAGCTCCGGGTGAATTTTACTCAATTCTTCTAAGTCCCCTTTCCAGCGGGGAACTTTGAAACATTGTATCCGACCGTGGAAGGCTGTTGGCGGGCGCGGCGCGGCTCACAGCCCGCCCTCAGGCACGGAGCTCCGGGGAAATTTGCCTCATTTCTTCTAAGTCCCCTTTCCAGCGGGGAACTTTCAAACATTGTATCCGACCACTGAAGGCTGTTGGCGGGCGCGGCGATGCTCACAGCCCGCCCTCAGGCACGGAGCTCCGGGGAAATTTGCCTCATTTCTTCTAAGTCCCCTTTCCAGCGGGGACCTTTCAAACATTGTATCCGACCACTGAAGGCTGTTGGCGGGCGCGGCGCGGCTCACAGCCCGCCCTCAGGCACGGAGCTCCGGGGAAATTTGCCTCATTTCTTCTAAGTCCCCTTTCCAGCGGGGACCTTTCAAACATTGTATCCGACCAAAGGAAGGCTGTTGGCGGACGCGGCGCGGCTCACAGCCCGCCCTCAGGCACGGAGCTCCGGGGAAATTTGCCTCATTTCTTCTAAGTCCCCTTTCCAGCGGGGAACTTTCAAACATTGTATCCGACCACTGAAGGCTGTTGGCGGACGCGGCGCGGCTCACAGCCCGCCCTCAGGCACGGAGCTCCGGGGAAATTTGCCTCATTTCTTCTAAGTCCCCTTTCCAGCGGGGACCTTTCAAACATTGTATCCGACCACTGAAGGCTGTTGGCGGACGCGGCGCGGCTCACAGCCCGCCCTCAGGCACGGAGCTCCGGGGGAATTTGCCCCCTCATTTCTTCTAAGTCCCCTTTAGGCGACCAGGGGTTGACAATTTAGGTGACCAGGGGTTGACAATTTAGGCGACCAGGGGTGACTTTTAGGCGACCAGGGGTGAGGTTTAGGCGACCAGGGGTGAGGTTTAGGCGACCAGGGGTGAGGTTTAGGCGACCAGGGGTAGCGTTTAGGCGACCAGGGGCGTTGCAGTTCCGCCGAATTGCATTAGGGGCGCTGCAGTAGGCAAACGTTTTTCCCCCTAGTCAGAGGGTCATTTGCCTACTTCCCAGGTTTACCCGGGTTTTCCAAAACACCTGGGGCACATTTTTAGGAACCACGTTTTTAGAAACAAAAATTCTTCTATGTCCACCTCCGTGAAAGAAATTGCCCAATGGTTCCCGCGGAAGAGAGCTGCCAGGCGGACGCATACTGCAATAACGGCCGCCCTGGCGCTCTGGTGGATGTTATCCTCGAAATTTCTTCTATGTGCCCATTCCAGCGGGCAACTTGCGAACAATGGTGTCCGACCATGGAAGGCTGTTGGCGGACGCGGCGCGGCTCACAGCCCGCCCTCAGGCACGGAGCTCCGGGGGAATTTTCCCCTCATTTCTTCTAAGTCCCCATTCCAGCGGGGAGCTTGCAAACGTGGTATCCGACCACTGAAGGCTGTTGGCGGGCACGGCCCCACCAGCGCAACACGGCACTTCCTATGACTCGGGTCCGACGCAGGAGGAGCGGTCCTCCCGGCCCCACCACACGGCACTTCCTATGACTCGGGTCCGACGCAGGAGGAGCGGTCCTCCCGGCCCCGCCACACGGCACTTCCTATGACTCGGGTCCGACGCAGGAGGAGCGGTCCTCCCGGCCCCGCCACACGGCACTTCCTATGACTCGGGTCCG